>NC_064813.1:53824489-53946927 GCF_023721935.1 Panthera uncia
GAAAGAAAGAAAGAAAGAAAGAAAGAAAGAAAGAAAGAAAGAAAGAAGGAAAGAAAGAAAGAAAGAAAGAAAGGAAGAAAGGAGAATGGCGTCAGTGGAATGGCAGATAAGGAATGATGGAAAATGGACAGATCAAGTGCATTCTAGGAAGCTTGACAGATGGACTGAAGAATATAGGCTTCAATCAATAGGCAAGAGGGGTTCATAATTTGTAGATTTCAGTTATTTGGCAGTGAAATAAATGAGTTGGAGGAAAACCTACCATTGTGAGTGGCAATAGTAGGAATATAAAAAAGGGGTAATAAAAGGGAGTTATCAGAGAGAAAAAATATATAATTCATTAGTCTTCTTTTTTTGGAAAATATAGTAAGTATACTCAGGGACTCATTTTCCCTGAAGCTAATTGACTGTTTTTAATTTTTGCTTCCCGAGATTCCTTACAGATTCTTCCCTAACCGCCCACACGTTCAGGTAGTGATGTGTCTTTAAAGCCACTGTTTGTCCACAATGTATTTTAGAATTTATTCCAGATCTGAATCTTTGATGAAATTATAAAAATAATAGGCTAACCTGTATCTTCTTTACTATGCTGTTCATCCAATTGAAAAGAAATGACTGCAAGCAAGAAGTGCATCTGAATATCTATTTAAAATTGGTAAAAGATAACATTTCAAAAAGTAATTGATATTTTCTAAAAGTTTGATTATAAGCTAAATTGATGTTTTTAGGGTTTTCATAGCCACTTATACTTTTACAGAGCAAATCCTATTTAAGAATTAAATAATTTATTCCTAATTTGAAGCTAAATATTTGAAAAATGTTTATAAACATCTAAATATTTTGAATACGTTACCTACATATGCACATACATACATACATACACTTAAGAATATGCATACACGTTCCTTCAGTGAAACATTATGGCTGAATGAAAGTAAAATTAAGTCATGGACAGGAAAGTGCTTAGTCTTTCAGCCTCGTCTTCTCAGCCATCCATTCCCTTGAGAAAGCAAATTTTGTTCAGACACAAAAGAAAAATGTACTATTAAAATGCACTTCAGAAGTGATAAAAAGTGTAAGTGCAGCAGCCGGCTCACAGCACCCCTTTTGTATACTCAGGGACATTGGGGCCACATTAATTTTTGTGCAGGTGATGTCCATCCCATGTGCAAATTAGTACTGGAAGGACCATAATCTGTCTTATATGAGAGCTCTTTTCCCAGGAGCGTATGTAATACATGCTTGTGTAATCTTGTGTGATTCCAAGCTCTGTGTTCTGTTTATTTTTATTTCAAACAAATTTTTCCTAAGAATTTTTCATTAGGAAAAATATTAAAGAGCAGTCTATTAATAAACATTAAAAATACTTTATAGAGAAGTGTGAAAACTGATGAAATAATGCTTGTTTCCCCTTACTTTTTAAAGCAAATTTATGAACGTAATGGCAAGGAACCAAATTTTCCATTGAATTTAGATTTTATTTAAAAGCCTCTCTTGTGTTAATTAAATGAGGTAATATAATATGAAAATATTGACAAATGGTTAGGGTCAATAAATCTGTTGAACTTCAACTTTGTTTTTCCAAAGTCTGAATTTTAGAATTTTCTTCTCAGCAGAATATTCCACTTCACTGTATAATATATATTTTTTATTGCCCAGATCTTTTTCTCTAAATGTTTCTTTTATTTAAAAAAGCATCAAACTCCAACTTCGTTAGTATCATATCTTCTTTGATTACATTAATGAAAAGTGTTTGAAGTATATTCCTGTTTCCTTCATTAGATTTCTTTCCTCCAGATTATCTTTTATAAAAGCTTTTATGCTTGGAGATGTGTCTTTCATGTTGGTATTTCCCCCAACTGGTAATCCATTCTTACATTCATATTAAAGGAGACTCTAAAAATCAGACTAGAAACTGTAGTTGTGTGTGAGTGTGGCTTTTTGACTGATAGGCTTTTCATTAAGAAATCTTCAAATGTCGAAATTTGAAGTTATTTCTCTGGGCATTTCCAGGATCTTTTGAGAGGATGCATTAGTCAGATGAAGCGTTTAAGTCCCACTGCCAGTTCACATAGAGATGAGCAAGGGAAGAGTTCACTGAGTAGACACTGATTTAAAACCCATATATCCCATTTGGTGCTTCCCCCTTGGCCTGCCGCCTGCTCCCACTGAGACCAGAGCTCTCCAGTGTAAAGTTTCTGACAATAAACTCTTCTCATGGATGCATGGACTGGGAGAGGAACCTGGGGATTTAATCACTCCTTGCGTAGACTTTTAATCTGTTTCCAGTTTTATCCCTCACTCTCACCTTCTGCAACAACTGTAGCTTTTTCCCCTGAGCCTCGCCAAGGTTGTGCAACATGGACCTTTCCCTTTAGCCTCTCCCTTTTCTGGAACTGCAATTTCAGTTGTTTTGAATTATCTATCTGCTTTTCACCTGCCCAAAATTTGTTGGTATTTTAATCTGCTGTTTCTCCTCTCCTGTCCTCTTTCTTCTTGTAGATTTATAATGTTTTTTCTTTACTCTTATTTCAGAGGGTTCTGGTGAGGTTTTTTAACAATTCACCACATTACATCAAAATCCTAGATGTGGATTTTAAAACTTTGATCTTTTATGTTGATCATGGTAACACATTAAAATAAGAATGATCATGATAATGATAATGGTGGCTGTGACAACAAGCTACTTCTACTTGTTCATTCCTTACAACAACCCTGGATGAAAGTAAAATCTCACATAGAGGTCAAGTAACATCCATAAGGGAACACAGCTGGCAAGGGCAAAGCTAAGATGTGGATACTGGTCTGGGTGACTGAAAAGCCCCATTATTCATAACCCCTGCCAAAGATGCCTTCGTTATTTGGGTGAGTTAAAGAATGAAAATGAACTACTGTCTTACAACATACACAAAAAGTTTACTTAAAATGGATTAAAGACTCGAATATGAGACCTGAAACCTTAATTAATACTCTTAGAAAAAAATCATAGTGAGTTCCTTGACCTCGGACTTAGGGATGATTTTATTGGATTTGACACCAAAAGCCAAGGCAGCAAGAGCAAAAATAAACAAGTGGAACCACATCAAAATAAAAAGCTACACAGCAAGAGAACCCATCAACAAAATGAAAAATCAACCTACTTAATGGGAGACAACATTTACAAATCATGAATCTGATAAGAGGTTAAGGTTTAAAACATATAAAGAACTCATACAACTTAATAGCAAAAAGAGAAACAGTTTAATTTTAAAACGGACAGAGGACTTATATAGACATTTTTCCAATGAAGGCATACAGATGGGCAACAGGTATATGCAAAGATATTCAACATCACTAATCATCAGGGGCATGCAAATCAAAACCACAAGGAGGTATCACCTTACACCTGTCAGAAAGATATAAGTGTTGGCAAAGATGTGGACAAAAGGAGACTCTTGTGTACTGTTGATGGGAATGCAAATTGGTAAATTGGTGCAGCCACTGTGGAAAACAGTGTAGAAGTTCCTCAAAAAATTAAAACTAGAACTCCCTACCATATGATCCAGCAGATTCACTTATGGATTTATTTGAAGAAAACAAAAACACTAACTCGGAAAAACCTATTCACCCCCATGTTCACTGCAACACTATTTACAATAGCCAAGATATGGAAATGTCTTGTCCATCAGTGGATGAATGGAAAAAGAATATGTGGTATATACAATGGAATATAATTCAGCCATAAACAAGAATGAAATCTCGCCATTTGCAACAACATGCATGGACCTTGAAGGCATTATGCTAATTGAGATAAGTCAGACAGAGACAAATACCATATGATCTGACTTATATGTGAAATCTTAAAAAAAAAAAGTTCTGATAGATAACCGAGAACAGATTGGTGGTTGCCAGAGACAGGGGGCGGACGGCAGGTGGATGAAATGAGTGGAGAGAGTCAAAAGGGTGCAAAATTCCAGTTATAAAATAAGTAAGTTATTGGGATGTAATGTACAGCATGATGCTATCATTTATAATACTGTATGGCATATTTGAAAGTTGCTAAGAGAATGAATCTTAAAAAATTCTCATCACAAGAAAAAAAATTCTGTAACTGTGTATGGTGACAGATATTAACTAGACCTGTGATGATCATTTCACAATATATACAAATATTGAATTATACTATACATCTGAAACTGATATAACCTTGCTTGTCAATTATACCTCAATAAAAAAAGGAAAGTATATTTGAAGACAACCCATTTCAATGAGAATTTTTTATACTGGGCATCCTTTTCATTTTTGGATACCACTTTTAAATTAAGAAAGTTTTTGTTCACACAATAAATTTTAAGTAAGTTACTTGGCATCATTAATAAGTTTATTAAAATTTTTCTATATTTCCAAAATATTTGAAACTTATAAAAAATTCTGTGAGAAAAGTTTTGGTATCTCCATTTGCTGAATGAGACATGAAGATTCATAAAAGTTAGTAACAGAGATAGTGGCAGAGGTTGAAGTGGAATCCAGGTATTCTGATTCCAAGCCATGTTTTACTTTCACTATGCGTTAGTACTTCTCTAAATTCTAATTTTTTAGGGGCGCCTGGGTGGCTCAGTCGGTTAAGCGGCCGACTTCAGCTCAGGTCACGATCTCGCCCTCCGTGAGTTCGAGCCCCGCGTCGGGCTCTGGGCTGATGGCTCAGAGCCTGGAGCCTGCTTCCAATTCTGTGTCTCCCTCTCTCTCTGCCCCTCCCCCGTTCATGCTCTGTCTCTCTCTGTCTCAAAAATAAATAAACGTTAAAAAAAAAATTAAATCCTAATTTTTTAAATCAAATATCTGTAGATATATAATTAACAATATCACTTAAATATTCTTTCAGGTTTTTGCCATTTTCTTCCTACCATAAAAATAAAAAGTACATCCCATTAATGCATTCATCAAGCAAGTATGGTCCCAATTCTTACGGAAGTCAACATTTTAGAGATGAAAATCCTAAGAAATGGATCTGTGACAAGGTAAGTTGGTGAACATTTAAAAATGATGTTCCTTTGGAAAGGCCAAAAATATGCACCAATTGCAACAAATATAAATATTCTCATTGCAGCTAACACTTTCCTGGTTATAAAATTATTTATAGCTATTTTATGTATACATGACACTGCTGACTTGTGGCAGTGAAAGGTTTGTATTTTTGTTTTTTAGTGTTATATGTCAGCCACCTTATGATCTCTGACATGCATCATGGGTTTGCCAAAGCCAGTCAGGGTCAAAGTTTGAATCTGCGATTACAGAGTAGAGTCCACTTCTCAGGCACGGAGATCAGCGCTTGGTTGTTTTCTCTCAACCTCTGTGTGTATGTGGATAGATGGAGAAGTAGATGATAGATAGATGGATAGCTAGATAGATGGATACATAGATAGATGGATGGATGGATAGATAGATAGATAGATAGATGATAGATAGATAGATAGATGGATAGATAGATAGGAATATATAATATGATATAGAAAAGAAGAGGCAAATAAATATTAAATGACTCCAGAGTTATATTTGTTAGCATTTACATAAAAATTTCTAAATAGGAAAAACACCAAGATTTCTTGTATAATATGAGGCCAATGAAAGTTGTTACTGTGTGTTTGTCCTATTATCTAACAGAAAAGTGAAGTTGTAAGTGACTTTTTGGAAAAGGGTTAAAGCCACTGAGGTCTATATAGTATATTAGACATACTGGTTCTATTAATAGTCTGTCAATGAGGATTTATTCATTTACACACGGCCTCCTTCCAAAAGGATTTAAGGCACCATACTAAAAGGCAAATACAGCAAAGGTTATATTTTAGAAATAAAAATAAGAGAAAGTGATCTTAAATGAGAACAGTTGTCTATGCTCACAAAATAAAGGGAACATCACTGCAGTGGCAGCAGGAATTTCAGCTTATAGATGGCGAAGATGAAGAGGAACACACAAGTTATAGACATATCCTCATTACTCAAGAGGAAGAAACATGTTAGACCCTTAAGAAAAATGAGATCTTTCTTTATTTTACTAAACTCTAAGAAAAAGTCTTTTTTTAGGATATTGTAACCATGGGATTACCAAGGGTAAGTTACTGGGGAATGCTGTGGATTCTTTAGAAAGTGCCTTTTTCTTTTCACCTACTAAGTCATCTTTCTCAAAAAATGATCTCTAAAATACTAAATAATAATTCCACAGCATAAGGAATGTGTACAGTGAGTAGTTCTTCCTAACTCCTTGATTGGCAAACCTAAATATTTGGTGATGATGTATTCTAGGCATTTGCTTTTACCTAATATGCAACCATTTAGAATATAAGCTAAATATAATTTTCAAACTATTTAATTTCATATTTTGAATGTGCATAATATGATCTACATCGTATTTCTATTTGACATAAACATCTTTTGCTTTTATGCCCTCTCACCATTTTATTTAATTCAAGGAAGTGTTCATTTCTTTAAAACATAAATGACTTACCTTAGGACATTAAGCTACTTTACAGTAAGAAAGATTCTTGTGCAAATGTTTCTTTCCTAAAATAATACGGTTCTTTTTGGTTTTATATGAGATTCACCTCATACATTCTGACATTCCAAGAATATGCATTTATCTGGGGTGCCTGGGTGGCTCAGTGGGTTAAATGTCTGACTCTTGATATCGACTTAGGTTGTGATCTCACAATGGTGGGATTGAGCCCCTGGTCAGGCTCAAGGCTAAGCATGGAGCCTGCTTAAGATTCTCTCTTTCCCTCTGTCTCTCTCTGCCCCTCCCCCGCGCTGGCTTTCTCTCACGCGCAGACACACGCTTTCTCTCAAAATAAATAAATAAATAAAACGTTAAAAAAAAGAATATGCATTTGTCGTACTGAAGTAAGCAACTTCATGGACATACAGAGACTTTTGGTTCCTCGCTAAAGTGAAAATAGTTTATTTTGTTCTTTTGAGGAATCATTGTGTGCCTCTGCATACTTTTAGAAAGTATACATACTTTAAAAGTTAATGACAAATAATTGTTCTTGTAGGCTCCCAAAATTAAGATGGAAACGTGTAGGGATTTTTAAAATCTTATTAAATCATGAATCCACTTAATCCTACATAAAACCATGTAAAAAAATACTAAAAACAAATTGAAATTCCTTCTTCTCTCCATTCCTTCCTTATTTCTTACTACTTTCTAACCTCTTCAAATAACCATATTAAATAAACAAATCATTCTTCTGTGTGGCTGATGTAATCCGCACAATATAGGGGGAGACATTTTGTTGTTTATATGTTAAATCTTACAACTATTAGACATAATTTATATTTTGACTTGATATTAAGTGATTTGGGTGAGAATTGGGTCCAGTAAACTACTAAAGGTAGGCTTCTTTTTCTTTATTTTTATAAAACTTTGTTTCTTGATTACTGAGGTTGTAGTTAACAATTTATTCATTATTAGTGGAGTAAGGATAGTTTTAGGGAAGCTAGAGTTATTAAGCTCCAAATATTGAAGAAGGAAAGCTGACCTGGTTTGTGCTTCTTCTGCGGGAAGACAGACTGTTTACAAACATTTAAATGTACATGACATTTAGTTGAAAGCAGTAAATTGATTTCAGCCAAGAAACAGCTCAATTAAATATAGGTGGTTCCTGTTTCTCCACATTTTCCATCATGTTTTAAGATCATCCCTTTCTCTTGTATCTTCTGTAGGCATGGAGGTTATAATTTTCAAATGATTTGTTACACGATGTTGAAAGGTATCAGTTGAGAGAAAATCAAATGTTAATTAGATACTGTTTCTCTAATCACATTCACATTAACTCAATTAAATATAAAATATTGTTTAGTATTTTTGTTTTCCGTTTAATGCTGTTGGTACAAATAACACTATACAAGGACATCACAGAGTCAACACATGGAGAGCAAATAGTACAGTTTTTTCTTCATAGTATGAAAATCAATAATGAAAACTAACATATATATTATTTTTCTTAAAAGCATGGAAATCTATAAGAAAAAAATATAATAAAATATATCATATCACTTACGCATATTTCTTTAATCTATTCATAAAATGCTCCAACTTAAGTTGTTAGATTGGTAGGCCTGTGTCTTAAATGGTCAAACTTTTGAAGTTCAGGTAAATAATTTGTATTTATAAATCCTTTGTCATGCTGATATCAGTCTTTAAAATAAAAGTGAAGTTCAATAAGGAGTATATTCCAGTCAGTCACTATTAATTTAATCTATTTGGTTAGATCTAAAAGAGTTGGACAATACAAAAATACAGTATACTAGAAACATTCTTTTGGTTGTCCAAACATTCACATATGTTCATATTTACTGAAGCAGAAGTAATAGTCTAAGGCCTTTATCTAAATTGGAATGAGTTCTCATATGCATTTTAGACAATTGATTTTAATGGAACGATTTCATGTTTTCCCATGTTTGCAGAGTTCAGGAAGAGACTTTTAAGACGGCTCATGTTCATAGAGCCTTTCTTCCTATGCCTTATTGTAGGTGAATTACAACAGCAGGGCAGCCCTTTTTTGTTATTTTCACATACATTTTCGTCCTAAACAGGATTTCATAAGCTACAAAGCATAAAAATATCTAGTACTCCGAAGAATTAATTTAGAGAACCTAAGCATATTGCACAGAACATAAAGTTGACCTTTACCGTCTACAGCTTTTGGAATGGAGTGGGATGTGGAACACATCATAGATTTAATGTGGCACATCGCTGTCTGCAGAAACTTGGGTGGGACTGTGACTGCTTGCCCATTGCACCCGGTGATTGAATCTGCTGTCACCAGCATCCTGATAATAATGAACATTCAGCTTAACGACCGTGATTATGATTATCATAATTGATGTGCAAGTGCAGTGTGTGGGAATCATTACAGCTGAACTGTACAGCAGAGAAACATGCCTCAGTTATGGATAATTTTACTTTTATGCATTGATTGGGATAAAATATGCCATTCTATTTCAACAGACCAGCTTCATATAATTTTAAGAATCTTTCTGTACATGTTGATTGATGATTACTTACTTGCTGAAAAACAGCCCCTTACAGTTGTTTGTTTTGTTTCGTTTCATTAGTAAATGTAAACAATTAAATAATTAGGTGTAATTGAGGGAAAACATTTTGCTTATGAGGTTGGCCTTCAATAATCAAGTATTCAGTTTAAGTGTTTTCTCTCTCTCTCTCTCTCTCTCTTTCTCTCTCACAATGCACCAGGGACCAAAATTCTTCAATTTTTTTTTTTCCTGTGGTTACGCTCGTATTAGTCTTCTTGAGGTCAGTAGGCTTCAGGAAAAATAGGAGTTTAAATAATTTTTATTATAGATCTATAGATGTATTTGCATATGTATATATTTATTATACTCATTTTTATGTATTTTAGAAAACAGGACAGAGGCAAATATTATTTATTAAAATAATATTTAACCTATAGAATAATCTTAAAATATGTGTATTTACACTATCTATGCTTTTTAATCACTGCCTTGTTTCTGATAGATTTATTGTATTGTGTAGTAATTTTCAGTTATGCTTTTACAAAGGATTTCTGATTTGAATTTTAACTTGTGAATGAAAGTGATGGGTGCAGTGATATATCCAAGATTTTCAGTAGCTAAGATCTGACTGTATTAGTCTATGATTATTAACCTAAGGGCTTAATTTGCATTTAAGTCCAAAATGTTACATTTGAGTGACGAACAATCATAATAGAACACATTTTCATAAAGCATAGTAAGCTATTAAAAAAAACTTTTATTTTGTAACTGCAGTAGAGTCTGGGATTGAGAGATCTTTCCGTCAGATTATTAATAACTGTACAGCTCTAAAGAGACTCTGGCAAACATTTCCTTCTGCGATCTGTAAGATTTACGTTACCCCAGGTAAGCTGTTTGCCCTACAGGTGCAGCTGTACTGCATGGTATAGGACAGAATCTTTGTTTGACAGTGAGAGGTTTTATAGCTCGCCTGTAAAATTTTTCTTTTGACAATTTTTGGTCCCAATGTGATTCTTGAACTTTATTAGAAGTTCTTCTTTAAGTTTGTCTCCAAAAAGTCAACATATGCTAGTCTTCTTTGCGTACTTACTAATTGAGGAATTCTTCAATGACAAAGATCTTGGAATATGTTATCTGCACTTCTCTGCAGTTAATCTCTTAACCTTAATTTAAACAAATAAAACCTCAAATGCCTCTATTTATCTTGTTGTTGTTGGAAATTAGGTTAATGTATCAGCGAAAATTTTAGGCTTCTAGACTTTTGCCCTAATCCCTAGGTATAGGATCACAGCTTTAATTTCTTTCTGTGCTCCTGATGATGTCTTTATCTGACTTGGCAAGAAAGGAGGTTTACCAGAATTTGGAGCACCAAAATGACTGCAAATGTAACAAGTGAATATTGTTGGTGTCTTAGAAAGAGGCTGATTTTGATCTTAGGCATTATGGAAGTGTTGGCACTATTATATGAACATGAGAATTAGCATGAACGATACTTACTCAAGTGTCATTCTGGCTATGTCTGCAGGTTTGGCATGGAGAAGTCAAAGGGATATTTGTGTGTGGTGAGAGCATCTAAGACATACTCTCTTAGCAACATTAGTTCTCTAGAACTTATTCATCTTAACACTGAAACTTGCTCCCTTTAACCAATATTGCTTCATTTTCTCCATCCCCAGTCCCTGGTAGTCACCAATCTACTCTGTTTCTAGGAGTTAAACTAGTGTAGATTTCACATATAAGTGAAATTATATAGTATTTGTCTTTCTCTGACTTATTTCACTTAGTATAATGCCCTCAGGGTTCATCCATGTTGTCTCCAATAGCAGAATTTCCTTTTTTATTGCTGAATGATATGCTTGTGTGTGTGTGTGTGTGTGTGTGTGTGTGTGTGTGTGTATCATGTCACATTCTCTTTAACCATTCATTCATCAGTGCACACATAGGTTGTTTCCATGTCTTGACTATTGTGAGTTACCTGTAGTGAACATGAAAGTGCATTTACCTCTTTGAGAAGTGATTTCATTTCCTTTGGTTATATATCCAGAAGTGGGATTGCTGAGTGATACAGTAGTTCTATTTTTGATTTTTTGAGGAACTTCATAATGTTTTCCATAAGGGCTGTACCAATTCATGTTGCCATGAACAATACATAAGGGTCCCCTTTTCTCTATGTCCTCACCAACACTTATTATTATCCCTTGTCTTTTTGATAAGAGTCTAGCACATTATTAAGGCTTTTGTTATATATTGTCAAACTGCCCTGAAGAGAATGTATAGTTTATTCTATAAGAGTGACAGTAAATTTGTAGAGATGTGAATTAATTTTAGAAGTGTCAGGAATACACATAATGTTAAAATTGAAAATGAATTGGATATGATAACGGAAGAAAAAACAAAGTTTTCTGATTACTCCTAAGTTTCTGCAAGGGACCAACTGAACATTGGGAAAAGAAAAGGATCAGAGTTTGCGGGGCAACTGTAGGGAAGGAATCTTGAGTTCAATCTTGCACATGTTTGGGTTTGAGATGACTTTGACTCATCCAAGTAGAAATGTTAAATAAATAGCTGAATATACGTGTCCGTTGCTTCAAACAACAGCTTTGACCAGAGTCACAAAATTGAGTAGATCTGGTTCATAAATAAAATTTAGTAAATTCGGTTCATAAATAATCCTTGAAATCATGAAAATGAGCAAAATAGCCTAAAGTAAAACCACAGAGTAATGAGAGGGCGGCTAGAAGTTTTGAGGAATGCTGACGTTTAATGGCCATTTGGAGTGAGACGAGCGGTAAAGGAGGTAAACGTGAAGAAAACCAAAAGAATATGCTTATCAAAGAAGTCAAGGAAAGATAATGCAGTAAGAGTGATGAACCATGGCCAGTGATGCTATGAAGTTGAAGAAAGTGAAGATTAAAAGAAGCTCCATAGATTTAGAGAAATGTAAGTCATTGGTTACTTAGCAAGAGCTGATTCAATGACCATATGAGGAACTAAGCCGGACTGTAGTAGCTTGAGAAGGACTAAAAAAATGGGGTTGGCGGGTGGGGTAAGGGAGAGATCAAACGTAGATAATTATTTGAATAAGTTTGGCTGTGAAAGGGAGAAGAGAGGTTTATAGGGCGATGGCTATAGGGAAATACATAGTGAAGTATCCTTTTTAAAAGGTGGAAGAAGTTAGCATGAATAAATTTTACTGTGCTGTGTCTATATTATGATTTCACCAGTTCCTGTGATTTCATATTAATTTGTCTCTTAAATTAATCTTTTTGAATGTTCATATTCGGAAGCAGTGCTGAGGGCAGTGCTCCTGCAGCTCAGCCTTTGCCTACAAATGTGTTTAAAGCTGCCATTCTCTCCCACAGGCGATTTTGCAGTTTGGGCAACGTATAGACACATTTGTGGCTGTGACACTGGGCGCAAGGGGGTGCGAGGGGGTGCTACGGGCTTCTAGTGCCACCCACCTTGAGGCTCTGCACTCCTAAATTTACTATAATGCACAAGACAGCCCCCCACAACAAAGAACTATTTCCCTAAAATGTCACTCATGCCGCTGTTTAGAAACCTTGGGTTAAAAAAGAGTATGCATGTTTTTAAGGCTTTTGATTCATCTTCCCAAATGTCTGACAGAAAGAGTAATCTCATTTGCAAGTCCACCTAGAAATTTATGTGAGCTTCCATTTCCCTGCATCTCATCAATTCTGAGTATCGTTTATCATCATTAATTTTACAAATGGAAATGGCATCTTTAAAATTTTACATTACTTTGATAAAAATTTATCCTAAAAATCTTTTCAGATTATTAGTCACTTGCTCTATAAGTTACATGTCTACATCTTTTGCCCATGTTTCTTTTCATTAGCTTGTTTTTTCTCTATTATTTTTTTTTAATTATATACATGAACACTTACTTTCGAGGTAGGTTTTTTTCTTATTTATCCTGCTTGGAATTCTTTGGATTCCTTAATTTATAATATCTTTTACCAAATTGGAAAAATCTCAGCCACTATATCATCTTCAAAGTTTAGTATTTCTTCCTCCTCTTTAAATTTTCTGGAATTCTGATTTGATATGTTTTCTATATATGTGATGTATTGTAACCTTTATTTCATGTTTTTCTTTGCCTTGTCTCTTCATGTTGATTGTTGTATACTTTTATTAAAACTATTTTGTGTGTCTGTCTTCAGTTGTGTGTACTCCGGTGTTAAATCCATGGGATTTCTAGTCTCAATTTTTTTTTTTTTTTATTTATATACACTCTACTTTTTTTTTTTTCTTTTTCAAGTGAGTCCAGTCAATTTTGATACTGCCCTGTTCATTTTTTATTCTTTTAATTCTCTTAAAAAATTATTTTTGGTGGGGTGCTTAGGTGGCTCAGTTGGTTAAGCTCATGACTTTGGCTCAGGTCATGATATCACAGCTCGTGGGTTCGAGCCCCGCGTTGGGCTCTGTGCTAGACAGCTTGTTCAAAGCCTGGAGGCTGCTTCAGATTCTGTGTCTCCTTCTCTCTCTGCTCCGCCCCCCCCCCCACTCATGCTCTATCTCTCTCTGTCTCTCAAAGATAAATAAATGTAAAAAAATAAAAAAATAATAATAATTGGAGCGCATGGGTGGCTCCATTGGTTAAGCTCCCTAATCTTGATTTTGGCTCAGATCATGATCTCACCATTCATAAGATCAAGCCCCACATTTGGCTATGTGCTGACAATGCAGAGCCTGCTTGAGATTCTCTCTCTCTCTCTCTCTCTGCTGCTCCTCTAAATAAATAAATAAATAACTTTTGTGGCTGCCAGCAATTAGCCCAAAGGTTGTTTTCATTATATAATTCCAAAGTTTGATGTTCAGTCAACTCTGAGTCATGATGGATTTTTTCATCGACAGCCTTCTTTTTGTTATTTAAAATGGTTTTCATTTAACGTTTTCTATTGTCTTAATTTTTGGATTATGAGTTTTTGTTCCTTGGAACATTATGTATGGGAATTTTTTGATGCCTGGTTTAAGGTACATTTCTTCAGAAATGGTTTCTGTTTGTTTCTACCAAGAGCTTCGTGGTACTGCCCACCTGGGACCTCTGTGAACTGAACTTTGGTTTGACATCCAAACCTATATGAGGACAAGTTCATTGTTAGGAACTCGCAGGAAAGACTTCTTTTTTTCCCTCTGTCTCTCCACTCAACCGACAGCCGAGAATGAGACAGGGACATCTGGCAAGGTCTCCCTCCTAGGGTCATTTTCCTTTTCTCGTTCATCTTCAGAGAATGTCATTTTTCAGGAGTGCTGCATTTATACAGAGTTCTCCAGTGTAACTCTCACACTCTGCTGTCACCCAGTTGTCAGTTGCTTGATCGTGTACCATGTTACACCCAAACTCTAAGAGTCTGTAAATAAATACATACCTCGAGACAAATACTGACTGTGGCCCTCACGAGATGTGCACTTTCTTGTCAATTCTTTCTTACAGAGAATCCCTTATGGTTTTTTTCCAGGTCATCTGTATATTAAAAAGATCTTAAAATCTTGGGGCATCTTGGTGGCTCAGTCGGTTAAGCATCCAACTTTGACTCAGGTCATGATCTCATGGTTTGTGAGTTGGAGCCCCATGTCGGGCTCTCTGCTGACAGCTCAGAGCCGGGGGCCTGCTTGGGATTCTGTGTCTCTCCCTCTCTCTCTGCCCCTCTCCTGCTGACACTCTCTCTCTTTCTCAAAAATAAATAAACGTTAAAAAAATTTTTTTAAAGATCTTAAAATCTTTTATCCAGAAATTTTAAGTGAAACAAACCTCCCGAACTTCTAGTTTGCTGTATTGCCAGAAATTAAAGTACTGACATTTCTCTATCTCAAATGTTGGGATAATTTTTGCTAGGTAACAAATTGTCTATTAATTTAAATTGTCTATTAATTCTATGAGGTTATTTTAGAGGGGAATGGCTCTTACCTAAGATACCCTTGTAAAGTTTTTCTAAATATTAAATAATTCGTTACCTTAATATAGTATCAGTTGATTTGAAATTTATTCTTATGTGATGATGATTCAGTTTTACATTTTTACAAATAGCTACGAAGTTCCCTTAATACTATTTATTATATTGTTTCTTATGGTTAGCAATGCTATTATTTTTATTATTCTCTTCATTTAGTTACTATTTTATTTACTTTGGGATTTTTTTTTTCTTTTTTAGAGACAGAAAGAGCAGGGGAGGGGCGGAGGGGGAGAGGTTTAGAAAGTCTGAAGCAGGCTCCAGGCCCAGCTGGGAGCCCAGCTCTGGGTTGGGACTCAGGATGGTAAGATCATGACTTGAGCTGAAATCAAGAGTCAGACGCTTAAGCAACTGAGCCACCCAGGTGCTCCTAGACCTTCTATCATTTTATATTAACGTTTCTATTGTATGCACCACACTTACAGTTTTATATATTGTATGTTCTTAAAATGTTACCTCAATTACGTGTCAAGCAGATACAGACACCAGAATATTATTTATAATAATAATGGCACTCTCCACCTGACTTACAGAAAAAAATCCTCCTATTATTTGGAGTCTTACGTGTCCCTCTTCGTGATTCTGTGCTTTCGGTTCCTAACTAGAGGTATCTGCTATCCTAAATTTTTAATAATTTCTTCGCTTTGATCTATACTTTTATTACATATATTTATATGCCTAAACAGCTAGTTTTGCATGATTAGGCACTTTACATATACGTCTTTTTATAGGTGTGTAAATTATACCACGTGTTTTTTTTAACAACTTGCTATATAGCTACATTTCATTCTTTTTCACTGATGTAAAGTATTTCATACATCAGTTTGCCACAATTTATCCATTTTACTGGCGATGAATATGGGCTTGTTACAGCTTTTTGGCTCTAGGAATCCATGCCGCTATGAGTATTACAGCTGCTCTCTTACATATCTCCTGGCTCCTGTATGAAAGGTATTACTGTTTGTAGGATATGTACATCTTTAAATTTGTTCATAAGAACTTATGTTTCAAAAGGTTCTACAGATTTAGGGTAATAAAGGGATATCTAGTATTCCTGACAACATGTATTATTGTTAACTTGAAAATGTTTTGCCAATCAGGGGCACCCTCGTGGCTCACTCAGTTGAGCGGCCGACTTCAGCTCAAGTCATGATCTTGCGGTCCGTGAGTTCAAGCCCCGCTTTGGGCTCTGTGCTGTCAGTTCAGAGCCTGGAGGCTGCTTCAGATTCTGTGTCTCCCTCTCTCTTTGCCCCTCCCCCACTCAGACTCTGTCTGTCTCTATCAAAAAATGAATAAACGTTAAAAAAATTAAAATGTTTTGCCAATCAGCTAAGTGTAACGTTACAGTTTTAATGAACATTATCTTGATTTTAATGCAGTTGTGCTTTCTTCTCGAAGAGCGCACTCTGTCAATAAAAATTATAGCTTTTTTTCCACATAGAGTCTTCACATTGTTACTAGGTTTATTCCTAAGTATTTGTTTGTTATTTGATTGTTATTGTGCAAGAGTTCTTCTCTCCAACTTTTCCAACTTTCTCTTGTTATATAGTCATTTGTTTGTTGTTCACATGTGTTTTTGTTATTGAATTAGTTTATTCAGGTTACCATAAAACACCACAGACTGGGTGGCTTAAACATCAGACATTTACTTTCTCACAGGCTGGAAGAACCAAGATCAAGGTGCTGGCAGGGGTGGCTTCTGGTGAGGAATCTGGCTTATAGACAGCTGCCTTCTCACTGCTGTGTTCCCACAGGGCCTCTTCTCTGGGCATGCATAGAGGAGGAGGGGGAGGAGGAAGGGGAGAAGCACAGAGGGGGAGGGAAGGGGAGGGGGAGAGGGAGAAGAAGGGGGAGAGGGAGAGGGAGGAGGAGGGGGAGAGGGGGAGGGGGAGAAGCATAGAGGCGTAAGGAAGGGGAGGGGGAGAGGGAGAGGCTGAGAGAGAGGGAAGGGGAGGGGGAGGGGGAGAAGCAGAAAGAGGGAAGGAAGGAGAGGGGGAGAGGGAGAAGAAGGAGGAGGGGGAAGGAGAAGGGGGAGAGGGGGAGGGGGAGCATAAAGGGGAAGGGGAGGGAGAGGGGGAGGAGGATCATAGAGGGGGAGGGTAGGGGAGGGGGAGAAGGAGGGGGAGAGGGGGAGGCTGAGAGGGAGGGGGGGGGGGGAGGGAGGAGGGGGGGGGGGGGGGGGGGGGAAGGGGACAGGGAGAGGGATTGAGAAAGAGAGAAAGAAATGCAGTTTATTCTCTTCCTCTTCTTGTACTTCTTATGATACCAGTCCTATTGGATTATGTTTTGGAGTCAGAGTCTCTCATTTCAAATTGCTACTTTGGTGTATAATTTTGAGCAAATTTAAAAAATTCTCTGTATCTCAGTTTTTTCATCTGTGGAAAGGGAAAATATTTTCCCTTACTCACAGTGTTGTCATGATGACAGAATTAGGAACTGTATAAGTGACTTAGAATACCCAACATGGTAAACACCATACAGTTTAGTTATTATTATATTTATGACCCTTTTGGTTTCTTTTCCCATTCTATTATTCTATTAGTATATTTTGATCACTAATGTTGAAATGATATCCTAAATCTCTAATGCTCTCTGTATCTATCATTTAAAATTTCTCCATCATTAGCCCCATTTTCATGTGTTAACATTAAAAAAGCTATTTAGACAGTAACAATAAAATAACATTAATAAATTGACTGAGTCCTAGATCATTAAAAGATTAATTTGCCCTGTATTGCTATTAAATTTATTTTCCATACCATATATATTTCATGTTTTAATATTACAAAAGTTAAATATTGAATTTTAAATATATCAGACATCTAACATGTTACTTCTAACAATATGTGAAAGCTTTCTATCAAGCTGAATTTTAATTCATAGATAACATTTCCTATCCTTTTGTATCTCTCAGTTGATTTTTATATCAGAATATAAAAAGCAGTGCTTTAAAAATCGTTTTTGGTAAATTTCCAAGTTGGTGCTTAATACTGTTTTTAACTCTTACAAAAAAGAACAGGAAACCAGCAGTGACACAGACCATAAAAATAAAGGACAAGTCAAACACTTCTTTTGTTACCTTATTGTTTCATATCACTTTATATAACCTGCAGACAAGTTCAGCACTCCACTCATCTGTCTGGAGATGGGCGTCCTGCTTGAGAATTCATTTAAGGAAACTGTTCCATTGTGAAAATTATTGTGGATGCAATTTCTTTTAATATGCTTAACTGAATATTTTCCAAACCATGCCTAAGTGCAATATATTTTCTCCCAAAGATGTTGGGCACAGAGTTATTTATCTGAATATTCATATCCATCCTAAAAAGATACTGGACACCCAGTATCCAGTAGTATGGTAGTATGGTAGTATGGGACATACTACCCAACTGATATTGAGAATTCTACAGTTAGTAACTTTGATTATACTAGTGGCATTTTGAAATAATGTCATTAACTCCGGATCAAATTACAAGCGCTTTTTTAGGTGGCTATTATAAGGTTATCAGCTCTTAGCAAAAAATTTAAATCTGCTAGCATGCTCAGAGTTTAACCAATATGAAATATCAGATGACTAAAAAGTGAGACTTGCTGGTCTGGGCAGCAACGAACTCTAAGGGTATCGATTAAATACTATTAAGATACAAAAGTAGTGAAAATACTTCACACTGTTGACTGGCAAGATACAAATGTTGACCTTACTTTCTTATTAAATCTATTCCAAGAGCTATTCGCAAAGGTTTTGCTTACAATTGGAATATTTAAAAAAACCTAAATTTCTTCCTCTATAATTCCTCAGTTGGAAAATGTGGTCCCTTGATGATGATCTAAGGCTTTGAAGAATAAGTGGATTTCAAAGAGAAAATTAGATCGTACTTACTATGCTGTCTAACTAGCAATGCATTGTCGTTTGTTGGACTATAAATGTCTTGCCTTCCCTACCTTCTTCATGTAGTCATGGAACTTGCCTGTAAGAAACATGAGAGGAAAAAGTTGCTATTTTACTCCTTCAACTGTTGTCTTTGCTTATCCCAGAGACAGCTCACACCTACACCCAGTACAGAACATTTCATGTACTCCCTGACCCCCGGTTTCTTCTGAATCCAGTCTACCCACACAGTCACTTACGCCAAATCTCTACTTCCTTAGGAAAGTTTTTCCTAACTATACCCCCTCTGCCAAGTGAAGTTATGCATGACTGGCAAGTATAGTATTTTAAAAATTAAACCTTAATGTAAAAACTACATCCTAGTCCAAAATTACATTTTTTCATGGTAAATAAAATATCATTTCTGTGCATTTATTCAGAATTATTATTATGTATTTTTTCAAAGTATGCTTTTGTTAACCCATCTAATTATTTGTCATTAGAAGACTGAGCTAGAAACATCGAGTCCAGATTTTTTGATGCCATGTATCAGGATGACGTTTCTTATAGCAATAATGAAGAGCAGATAGCATTTACCATATGCTTTTTTCCTTCACTTTTATGTCATGCTTGTATTATTTTAAGAAAATTACTTCCATTTTATTTGTGAACATATTCAGTAGAAGTTCATTTATATTGCTAAAGCCTATACGCCATTAAAAAAAGACTGAAGCATTTTCTTCAAAATAATATTTTGAAGAGAAATAAATGGAATTTGAAACCATACTGTTTGAATCTAAAGGTTGCTTACATTATTTTGATGTGATTTTTGAGACATGCATATTTTTTTTCTAATTGAAGTCAGAAATCATCTGTCATTTTAGATTTGACATTTAATATACATAAATAATGTCCAGAGGGTGGAAACAATCTAATTTGCAAGTATTAATATACTTTCTAATCCTAATAACATTAATTGAGGAGCTAAAGTACTATATGTAAAATGTATATTTTGTTTTTAAAGTAGCTTTCATATTTGTGGGTAGCATTACCTAAATATCAAGGTACAGTGAAAATCCTAAAAATATACCAGAAAAAAGATAATAGAATATATTAGATATATTGTTCACAGGTAACATATATACTTTTTCTTTTTTACCCCAAAACATTATTGATAAAACTTCCCTGCTTTAACTTTCTAACCCTCATCTTACTGATCTATAATAGACATAAATGCTTACAATAAAAAAGGATCTCAGGTTGCATGAATTTGTCAGAATTGGGGATTTTCAGTTATCACATGTTAAGTGTTTGGTATTCTATGAAGTAACTTATCTCAGAATATAGCTACTATGTTAGTATAATGTTATGGCTTAGTAGGATTAAAACAATCAGTAGTAGCTTTAAGGATGATTTTTCATAATATGGTAACATAAAAATAAAGTCCACATTTAGGAAAGCTTCTTTCTGCTATAGAGTACAATATGATTTATAGTACAGTCTCGGTAAAGTCTACTATTCCAAAGCAAAGAAAGGTAGTTTTTCAAATGTTATTAGGTTTTTTTTAAAAAAAGAAAAATATATGTATACATATCATGACCTCATAGGGGATAACAATGTACTTAGTTCTGTTTTTTTTAGTTGATTTTTTTATTGAAGCATTACCAATATACAGTGCTTTATTAGTTTCAGTTGTACAATATAATAATTCAACAATTCTATACATTACTCAGTGCTCATCAGGATAACTTTACTATTGATTCCCCTTTATCTATTTCACTCACCTTCCCTCTGGCAACCAGCAGTTTCTTCTCTGTATTTAAGAGTCTCTTTTTGGTTTGTCTCCTTTTTTTCCTTTGTTCATTTGTTTTGTTTCTTAAATTCCACATATGAAATCATATGGTATTTGCCTTTCTCTGTCTGACTTACTTCACTTAGCATTATACTCTCTAGGTCCATCCATGTTGTTGAAAATGGCAAGATCTCTTTTTCTTTTTTATGGCGGAGGAATATTCCAGTGTGTATGTATCTGAATAGACACTGGGTTGCTTCCATATCTTGACTACTGTAAATAATGCTGCAATAAACATAGGAGTCTGTGCCTTTTCAAAGGAGTGTTTTGTTTTCTTTGGGTAAATACCCAATAGTGGAGTCACTGGATCATATGGTAATTCTATTTTTGATTTTTTGAGGAATCTCCATTCTGTTTTCCACAGTAGCTGCACCAATTTGCATTCCCACCAACAGTTCATGAGGGTTCCTTTTTCTCCACATCCTCACCGAGACTTGCTATTTCATATCTTTTTGACTGTAGCTATTCTAACAGGTGTAAGGTGATATCTCATTGTGATTTTGACTTGCATTTCCCTGATGATGAGTGACATTGAGCATCTTTTCATGTGTATGTTGGCCCTTTGTATGTCTTCTTGGTTTTGTTTATAAATGTTATGGTCAAAAAGTTTGTTACCTCTAGAACATGTTGCCTGAGATATGTCTTCAACATATACTCGGAGTTTGTCTTTGCCCCATGAAGCTCACAAATCCCTTTCTGCACAACTACGAACACACACCCATATATAAGGAAAGGCATCACCGGATGGGGTGGAAAGGGGAAGTGACTAAAGAACCAGCTTTTTCATATTGAAACTTACATATAAATGTGAAATTCCATACTATGATTATTTTCTCTATGGAAGTATAATTGTTCATTATACTTTATATTAATGTATAACAATTATACATTATAATTGTCAATTATACCTCCATGACAAGTGTGTGTTGCCTGGTTGTGGATTTGGACTTTAGTACACAAGAGCTGTCCGCTTATGTAGACTCCCTAGATCACTAATATAAGTCAAGTCACTAGCTTTCTTCCGCTTAACCATATTTCCCTTTGTAGGAAATAGTTTTACCTATCTTGTTTCTTCTACTTATTTTATGTGGGAAGTTTGACTTAAAGACAGGCAAAGTGGATTTTCAGTTTAAATCAGGAGACTGCTATTTTCTTCAGAAATAATGTTAAGACTTAATAGTTTGATACCTTTTTTGACATCTTGCTCTTTAGATATATAATTGGAGCTTTGGACCTCTGTCCAAAATTAAAGTGCAAATGACAAAAGCACAAAAAATTTGTATGCCATCAATTTAATTTTATCGGATACTAATTTCCTTCACGAAACAAATAAAACAATATATATTTTTTAATATTTGCTTACAATTTTTACTCTCAAATGTCTATTTTATAAAAATGTAGACATGAATCCAAATTTTACGAATCCAAATTTTACAAGTAAAGAAATGAAATTGTGTAAAAATAAATTTCAATGAAAACACTACCATGTTTTCACTCTGAATAAAACCTGAAATGTTGGGGTAGACTTCTAATGTGGCAGTACCCTTCTCTTTCACATTATTTTGATTTCATTTTTTTGTTCTAATGACAACACAGGCTAAACGAATAACTTACCTAGGTATGCAGTGGCAAGCAGAATCAGAACTCCGATAACTTGCTTTGCCGGAGAGCAAAGGTTGGAGTAAAGGAATATAAAAGTTTTCCAAGAAATCTCTAGATTGAATTCATGTCATTTCGTTTCTTTAGTCCTTAAGCCTTTGAGGTTATGTGTTTTGGAGTCTGCATTACTATCGAGTCTGTGACAGCTGAAAGTTGTGAATCCATGTATCCGTTTTAGGGACACCGCAGCAGAAGTGAATTGGAACAGAGATTTGTGATGTTCCTGGTGTTCAGAGATTTCTGTCTACACAGAAATAAACAAATTGTCATTTTCCATTTCAGCTTCCAAAAGCGTTTCCTCCAGAATATTAGAGAGTTGGCATAATTATCTTCCTCTAATCTCATTTTCCAGAGTAAAAGCTTTCTCAAAAGGATTCGTGACTTTACAGCACCATGTATAATATGGCTATAGTGCATTAAAGTGCATTTATAGTGCATAAAATTACCTAAGTAATCCAATCCATGAATGAACTCCGTATCATATTGCTCTGACCATGACTTCCTATTTCTTCCAAGTATTTTTAAACTTACACTTAAAGTTGAATCCTTATCTTCAAGACTTCTCATTTCATATTCTGCCCTCTTCTTCTCCTAAAAATTCTCTGGACATAAAAAGGCTCTGACTTAAAGTTGACTACAGGAGTATGCATGCCTGTATTCAGGATTTTGGGGTAGCCTGTTTGACAGTAATTCGTGCTGATGCAGAAAGAGATGATCAGGATGGCGTGTGGAACTTTTTTTTTTCATCAAACAACAAAACCAGATGTTTTTCCAAAGATTGCAGATAATACACCTGGTCATGAAGTTTGAAGAATTTCCTTCCAGTTGAAGTTATACTCAACAATAGAACTATTAATCATTTTGAAGACAGAAAGATAGTCTGTAGTTTCCAAAAGGGGCTCACAAAATAGGATTTTTTTTTCTGTCATTATGTTATTAGGAACATACCAGACCAAATTAGTAAGTTGGTTGCTCTCAAATACTGGAGGAAAATGTTGGCTCTGTCATTTACCCTATTATTTGTTAGAAATTATCAACTATTTGGGAGAAAATGGAGTATTTCTTCTATATTATTCTTTTGTTCTAAGTCACAACTCAACTTCAACATTTATTTCTTATGAGTTGTGATTTCTCCCCTATGGTATGTGCCTTTTTCCATTTGCAATATGAGATGTTTCCAGACAAGGGTCTTTAGATGGGGCAAATCATAGTTTGGTTAATTTCCAGCCTTTTCAGGTCAGCCCACTTTTTTAAGCTTTCTTAAAAACAAAACAAAACAAAACAAAACAAAACATTTTAGAGAGTGAGAGCATGAGCATGGAAGAGGGGCAGAGGGGAGGAGAAGGGAGGGGAGGGGAGAAAATCTCAAGGAGAGTGGAGCCTGACGCGGGGCTCAATCCCACATCCCTGGAATCATGACCTGAGCTGAAATCAAGAGTCAGATGCTCAACTGACTGAACCACCCTGGTGCCTTTCGAATCAATCTACCTTTTATGACAAAAAGCCACATTCTATGAAGTACTTTCTCAAAAGACAGAAGTACTCCAGCTGCATTTACTTCGTTTTTTTAGTTGTGAAATCGTCACTCCTGAAGAAGTTGTTTAAAATCTGTGCTGTTTTATAATCTATATCTCAAGATTCTCTCTGTGTATAACAATATTAAGATGAATGATTCAACACAACTTTGAATATTATGTATGAACTATAAGAGTTACTTTGGGTATATCCTCCACTGTTCATAAATTAAATCACGGATAAATAGTAGAGATGTAAATTTGTGGAAGTAAAACCTTCCTCAGACTTCAATACCCAAACAGCAATAATCTCTATAATATCTTTTGAATAGCAAATGGCTTGGTAGACTCAACTGAGATCAGTTTCAATATGCTTTTCGCATGACTGTTTAGAGCAGCTAAATCTAGATATCTTGGTTTTGAACGTGTTTCCTGAGATTTTAGGAAGAAGCAACTTGATGAAAAGATCAAAAAACATCATTGTGGCTAAATTAATCACAGATTTACCGATAACTCACTGTGGTACTGTGGCCAGCTAATTATCTATATATTAGAGGCGTGAGTAATATTATTTTCTAACTGTCCTTCACAGGTACGAAACAATCAGAATGCACAACAGTCCCAGGGCTCCTTGCTGGGATATATAGTAACTGCTTAACTGCTAGATTGTGAAGGATGGTGGAAATGATGCTTGGGTTAGCAGCTGTTTTACCAACAATAATCATAAAAGTATTTCCACGTGTTAATGACAGATAAGACCATACTGATGCATGCTGGCCAAATCTCAGCTCTGAATACAATGTGGATTTTTGTTTTAACCATTCATTCCTGCCCGAGGAATGGGCACTACCTTTCTGGCCCAACGTGTAGCTATATTCAGTCTCAGGGTGTGTATGGCCCATTGATTTCTTGTCTTATATTATCTTAACTGATTGTTGTTTCTTACAATCTATTTCATCAGTGTTCATTTATTAGCATAGGACTATATTATAGTGTTATAATGATTTCATCAGTGTTCATTTATTAATATAGGACTTTTACTCTTCATTGTAAAAAGTTGATTCAACTGCTATTGTGTTCATTATGATCATGTGGGTGTAACTACACAGAACTCCAGAACTGCTGTGTTCACGAAGTAGCAGGAAAACTTCTCTTTGGGAAAGAAAGTTCTATAGTCTCTAAATCTGTGTTCCTTGGTATGATTCCTATATAGCTCTTGAGCTCTTGAAATGTGGCTGGTCTGAACTGAAATGTTCTAGAAGTATAAAGTACACACTGGATTTCAAAATGTAGTATAAAAAACAGTTAACATATTCATACTTTCATATTTAATGACATACGTTACATTGCCTATGTTTTAGGTTAAAATATTTCATTACCATACAGTTAATTTCACCTATTCCTTGTCACCATTTCTAATATGGCACCTAAAAAATTAGAATTACTTATTGGCCCCACGTTATATATCTGTTAGTACTGCTCCATATTATATATTTTCCCAACTATTTGGGATGACAAAAACTTGATTTTAATGGAACCTATGAAAAATTTCCCTTGGAAATTCAGACAAGCATTTTTCTCTGATGTTGTTATATTTTTTTTTCATTTTAAAACTTTTCCACTACAATGTTGCGGATTTGAAAATATCACCAGTTTCTTTGATTATGTTTGCTTCCTTCATACCTCTCTAAACTACTTTTAGTTTATTCATTATAGGTCAAAGAAATCACTTTTTAAAAAAAAAGATATATAAAGTGGAAATTTTTGGTTTAAAAATAACTAGTGAAACACAAATAATTGAATAATAGCAACTCCAAGGGAATGAAAAATTAAGCCTTTAGTAAAATGTTTAGTAACACTGTCATCAGGGTATACCATCAATTTAGGGTCCGCGTTCCTGCTGGCCAAAAGACTAAAAGAAATCCCTTTGTTTTAAAGAAACTACATAGGATTTTCCTTCCTACCATCCCTTCTTACCTAGATTTCATGAATTTACATTGCGGGAAATCAAAGTATGCTCCCTTAATCTAGGGACAAGATTATAGTGCTATCTTTATAGATACACCTAAAATTAGTGTAGCTTTATAGGTTGGCTAAAACATTTGTAGTCTTAGAAGATTTATAAACATATTTGAAAGATGCCACTATATGATCATAGAAATATGTGAAATCACTCTTCTGCTGATCTTTAAAGAGGGAAGCTCTAACTTGAGGCAAAGTACTTTAACCAAACTTCTCAATATGTTACAGACTGTTTTAAAATTCTGATATAAATAAATAGGTGTGAGTCTTGGTCCCAGAAAACAGGAAGAAAAATCAATCAAAAATAGCCTCGATATTAAAACCGACTTTGTGCAGTAATGTGAAGCTGCTTGATTGAGTAGTGGAGTGTCAACCCTATCTTTCTTCTAATGCTAAAAGTAATGCACATAGACAGAGTGACAATCACAGCGCAGGCTCCCATCAGCAATAATTAATCTTTTAGTTAACAGAGACTAGAAAAGCCTCTCATCAGCCTCTTCTGAAGTCTGAGGGACCCTGTTTTTTGATGTTTGCATTCTGAGGAAAATTGTCCCCACCAGTTCTAACAAATTGAAACACCAGGCTAATTATGGCAGCTAATGAAGTGTGTGGAATGGTCACAGCTTGTCGTGAAACTGTTCCTTCAGCTTGGATTAGAGTTTCATCAATCACTTTTTTAAACTGATCCAGAATTGCTTCTGCCCGGTGCTTGGCATTTTTAATGCTGTTTCTGTAATTGGTTTTTTCCCTAAAGCTTAGACTGTTTTTTGAAATATTACAGTCTCGGGACAGGACTTGCAAACTCTAGTTTATATAAAAAAAATTTATTATTAGTGATATCAGCTGATCAAGTGGTAGAAAGCTAATAAAAGACCACCAAAATAAAATTTGATATACTATTTCAATCCTGCTAAAGGTAGCAATAAAGCATATCCATGTATATCATTTTTTTCCCAAATGTATGTATAATACAACATAGGAGAATCATAGCTGGTGACATAGTTAGGTGACTAAAATTTGGCCAAGAGTTTCTATGAAACTAATACATAGATGGTAGTTTATTGTTAGGGAAGGATAGCTCTCCCTTTTTCATACAACATCATTTTATAAGATGCCTACATTTTGCCTTGAGCCAAACATTTTGAAGCATTAAGACCAAAGATCTATAGATTCCCACTTAGATCACTCTGTATAAACCATGCAAAACTTGGAGTTCAACCATTTAAAGGTTTTTATCTCCTCTAAAAAAGGTAGTCAGTCATTTTTCAGGCACAACTGTAATTTCTAAACAATTAAATGCCTCTTTTTTTTTTTAATTTTAGAGGGAGAGTGTGTGGGTGCAGGAGGGAGGGGCAGTTGGAGAGAATGGAGAGAGAATCCTTTTTTTTTTTTTTTTTGAGAGACAAAGAGAGAGCAAGAGTGGGTGAGGGACAGAGGAAGAGAGAGAGAGAGAGAGAGAGGGAGAGAGAGAACGTTAAGCAGGCCTCACACTCTGTGAAGCCAATGGTGGGCTCAATCCCATGACCCTGGGATCATGACCTGAGCCAAAATCAAGAGTCAGATGCTCAACTGACTGAGCCACCCAGTCCCCCTTTAAATCTCATTTTTAATATTGATTCATCCCTAGCAACTATTGAGAACCACTATGTGCAGGGTACTGCCTCAATTTGTAGTACAATTCAATAAAAGATGTATGAAATTCTACTTGCATAGGTTATGTTCTGTAAAATGGTAAGAAAAGAGAAGAGAAGGGAAGGGAAGGGAAAAGGAAAAGGAAAGGAAAGGAAAAAAAAAGAAAAGGAAAGAAGAGAAGAGAAAAGAAAAGCAAGAAAAGAAAAGAAAAGAAAAGAAAAGAAATGAAAAAATTAAAGAAAGAAAAGAGAAAATAAAGGGAAAAAAAAGAAAAGAAAAGGAAAGAAAGAAAGAAAAACCAGGGAAGGGAAGGGAAGGGAAGGGAAGGGAGAAAGAAAAGGAAAGAAAGAAAAACCACTTTTGTGTGTTGTCTCTTATTGCTGTTTCCTTTGGAGGCAGCCTGTCTGAGCAACAGTTCTTCCATGTTTCACTCCTTCCCTTTTTATTGGTAAAATTGTTCTTAGCCAACTGACACACATTAAGAAAGCTCTCTAGGTGTAGTATCCCTTTTAATCCCCAGAACTAACCTAGATGTTATCATTTCTATCACTGTAATTTCCTCTCATTTTGTAGATTACAAATTAAGAATAAATAATGCTAATCATTGCCAAAGACTGGGCTAATTAACCAGGACACTATACTAGCCCTTTAAACTTACTTTCTCATATCATATGCCAGTTTCCAAGATTTTATAAATTCTTTGCAGATATTTAGAAGACTTACCAGTAATCATGTTATTATAGAATATCATAGCTAGAAGTAATGTTAAAGGTAATTTAGGTCTGCTTTATGAATTAAAGGGAAAAATAATATAAATGTAGAGAATGAGACATGTATATAATACACATATATAGTCACATGTATTCATACAATATTAAAATGTGTTTCTGTCCATTTTTGAAGTAAATTTTCTTTGGATTTTCATGATTCTCTTACAATAGAATACTTATTTTATGTTTAAGTGATAGAATTTTGAAGGTAACCATAAAGTTTTTATCACGAAGCATCTACTGAATAATATGCAGAAGTGAAATAATGTGCAGTATAAAGTTTCTAAATATATTTGGTTATTTAACTTTATTTCTTAGTCAAACATTAAGTTATTTTCTGGGATAAAGAAAGGAAAACTTTGGAGATATCAAAAGGAAATAGTGAAAACCTGTATGGTAATAAATCTGCCTCTGAGAAAAGTTTTGACTACATTTGATAAATTTATTTTCTCACTAAGGATCATATAAAATTCTTAATTATGAAAAATTTTACATATGTCTACAAATATACATACAGTATATAGGTACGTGAAGTGCAGCAAAATATATTCGTTAAAACTCAATGGTAGATACATGATATATATTATTTATAGTTAAAATATACATAAATGATATCATACTTTATGTATTCTTATGAGAGTTCATTTTTCCCCAATTTTGACTTTGTACTGATGATTTTGCCAAATTCATTAATAATAATAGCTTATCTGTATGATTTCTATATGGTAATTCATATTTTCTGTAAAATAAAATTTTATTTCTTCTCATTTTTTGTCAAGTGAACACTTGTACTATTTTTAATCATGATGCTTTATCATACTTTATAATATTAAAGACATTTTGATTCTATTTTAAAAAATGACTTTTTTTAATCATAATAGATATTAAATGATCATAGGTATCTTCTACATCTATAAGATGACCATATGATTTCTCTATCCCATTATTGTAGTCAATTATCTCGTTTGATTTTTTTTTAAATGTTAACCAGTCGTCTGTTCCTGGCATAAACTCAACTTGATCTTGAGATGTTCTCATTTTTATGTGTCACTGCATTCAATTTGCTAATACTTTGTTCAATATATTTTACCCTTATGTTTGTAAAATAAATTTGTCTCTCCTTTTTCTCTCTTATAAAGTCTTTGTCATGTTTTAGTGTCAAGGTTATGCTGGCCTTGTAGAAATATTTGGGTAGTGTACCCTTTCTATCTCTTTTGGGAAAAATGTATATAAAATTCTGTTATTTCTTCCTTAAATATTTGCAAGAATTTACTAGTGAGCCCATTGGGCTTGGGGATGTTCATTCTGGGAAGGTTTTTATTTATTCAATGCTTGTAATTCATATAGGGCAATTCATATTTCTATTTCTTATTGTGTGTTTTGGATTAAGTTGTGTTTTTTCAGTTTGGCCTATTAATCTAAATTTTCATATTTCCTGGCAAAGAGTGTTCATAATCTTCTTTTTTATATACTTCATACCTGTGGTATATGTAGTGATGTCACCTGTTTCATTCATGATATTAGTAAATGTTTTCTTATCTTGCTAAGGTCTTATCCATTTCATCAGTCTATTCATAAAACTAACTTTTGACTGTTGCTTTTCTCAGTTGAACGGTCATTTTTTGTTTATTAATATAAGTTCTTTACTTTTTTTTCCTTCACCCTTTTTGGTTTAATTTGCTGTTATTTTTTGTTACTTGTTGAGATAGATAATTAATTCATTTTCGATCTTTGTTTCTAATATGTGTTTATAAGGTTGTAAGTTTCAAAACATGGATTTAGTGATATTCCACAACTTTTTATCACAAATCTTAAAGTGTTTTCTATTATAAATCATGTTTTGTTTAGAAGTACATCACTGAATTTTCTAAAATTTAGAGATTTTTATATTTTTTTTAATTTACCAGTTTAAGTCATCTGTGGTCAAAGAATATACTCTGTAATTTTAATCTCCTGAAATTTGTTGATTTATGGCCCAGGATCTGGTCACTTTTGGTAAATGTATTTTCTGCAGTTTGGGGGTACAATATTTACCAATCTTTTTGAAGTTTATTAATAGTCTTTGTATCTTTTACATCTTATTTTTTAGCTTGAAATCATATTAATATTACTGGTTCTTCTTCATGAGATACTAAGATGAGTTATTTCTTTGATGCATAGGACATACATGAAGACTTTATTAAAAGGAGAGCATGGAAAGTAACTTTTCTGAGGCATAGAGTATCTGTAGCAAAAAATTCATTGTCCTTCCATATCAGTTTTCCTCTTCTGTACCAGAAGTCAGCAAACTCTCAAAGGGCCAGGTAGCAAATATTTTAGTCTCTGAAGGCCAATGGTCTACATTATCCTACTCAAGTCCATCATTGTAACACCAAAACAACCTTAAACAACACAAAAGAATGGGCATGACTGAGTTCCAGTGAAACTTTATTTAAAAATTAGGCTGCAGGCTGGCTTGGGCCTATGGGTCATAGTTTACAGACCCTCCTTCTATACTAATAGAACCTCTGATTTATACCTGGGTACACGACTGCCTGAAATAAAAACTGCATTTATCAGCCACCTTTTAAAGCTAGTTGCAGACCTGTGACTATATGCTATAAAACGGAACGTAAGCAAAACTGTGAGTTCAACCCCCAAGAATTATTTATCAGAATTTTTCCCTACATAAATAAGTCCTCTGGTGTGAAGGACAGTTAAAAGCAGAACTCTCGCTAGAAGAACTGTACAAGCTCATAAATTAGCCTGACAGTGCCATAGGTGCTGGTAAGACATGAGCCTCGTAAGTCCAAGACTATTCCTCAGACTCAGAGCAAAAGCAGTAGGAGTTCAGTTGTACCAGTTCTCTGAGCCTCAGATCTCACAAGGGGATACAGAGAGCCAGGTGGGGCCTGCATGTGTGCATAGGAGAAACACCTTCAGTATATGAAATCCACCATGTTTGTAGGAAGCAGTAAGCAAGCCTTCTCTGTCCAGAGGGAGACCAGGTGCTTTGCAGGACTGTTGTGCTAAATACAGTGAAGTGTCACATCACTTCTCAGGGTTGCCAGTTGCCTAAACAATACTGAAAAGTGGCCCTTATTCCAGGGAAAAGAATGATGAAGACTTTGTGATTTTAACACATTCAGCAAGGTATGTAGGAACTCAAGAGCCCTACAGTGGACAGCCTCCCATAGTGTTTTGTTTTGTGTTTTAAAGAAAAATGAGTGTCATTCTTTTTATTTCTTCCTGCTTGATGTCTAGAATGGTGGATTTGATAGCTAGAGATTGATTGACATCTTCAATCATATTGTAATCCTTGGATCAATGCAGGCCACAAAAAGTAGAGCAATAATATAAAAGAATCCTGGGTCCCTTACCTTGTAGAGTATCACACCAACCATGGAATCTTGTGTAAAATAGAAATGAACTTCTCTGTTAAATCACTGTTAACTTGGGCTTTCTGTCAGTTGCAATCCCAATTAAGACCATATCCAAGAGTGCCTTTCTGCTGCTTTCATGTTTCAGTGACCACTGAGTAAGTGTGTATAAAGTACTGGGCTCACAACCTTTTCTCTTAACTTTATAGATACTGCTTTGTGACTGTCTATCAACTACGGTTATAAAAGAAATATTTCAGCTGACTGATTTTGTGTGTGTGTGTGTGTGTGTGTGTGTGTGTGTGTGTATGGGGGGGTGCTGTTTTTTAAAATTGTTTTCTTTATTCTAAAATATAACTTCACCATCAGTTCAACTTTGAATAGCCAATTGTTGCCTCTAGAGTGAATTTTAAGTCTGCTGCTGTAATCTTATTTACTTGTGTCACCGAATATTTCTGACCTTGTTTTTATGGGTATCTAGTGCTGTTATTTAGCCTCCCTTAGTCTTCTGATCTTTGGCTCTGTTTTATAGAATCCATATTTTCAGGAGTTGATTGAAGTTGGCAAATATTCTCTAACACTTAAATTTTTGGGGGGTGGTTCCTGGAAATGATGACTTTCACAAGTCTGCTTTCATCCAAGTCTTTAACTTATGAATTGATCTTTCTTCCATGGGCCTTTATAATTGTTTCCCCCTCATCCTTCTCCTATTTGAAGAGCACTAGACAGTCGCTGTTTACCAACACAGAGAGCCTATGGACTTGGGTCTTCTATCTCTTTAGATCAAGGCCTCTTTTCAGGCTCCAATTCAAAGGCAACCCAGTTCACTGCCCTTATTTGGTAGTTCTCCAATACTAATAATTGGTGGAAGAGGTGCAGATGCATACTTCTAACCTGCCTCCTACTTACAACTCTTCTGTGCATCCTAGGGGCCCTGCATGCGGTGCGTCTCTGCAAAACCTGTGTAAAGCCCACCCCACAGCTTGGTTTCCGTAGCTGAACAAGTTGGTGGTTTCCATTCATTATCCTGAAATCTCTTGGACAGATAGAAATGCAGGTTGAAGAAAAAAACAACAATGACCCCCAAAGAAATCCAACTTAAAATCTGTGATAAAGTCAAAAGTAAGGAGGAAGTCAAGGGCAATTTACTTAGATTGAGAATTATCTGTTATTTGAAAGCTTCCAAAAACTTGCTGGTGTAACTGCCTGAACATGAGATTGTTTGTTGGAGATAATTCTTTGATCCTTCTTTTTCAATTCCACTTAGGAAGATAGACAGTACTAGTCCTTAGATATTTCCCCCCAACATCCTTAGCCAATTCTTTTATGTGTTACTGATAATATAGATGGGAAAGAGTTTTCTTAGGGCTCTAAATGCAAGATTTCTTGGAGAGGAAATTCCTCCTGTAGGCTAATTAACTAACCCCCATGATGGTTAAGAGCTTTATGGAACATTGTGAGGTTAATATCCATTAAATCACTTTAACAGTTTTGAAAATTTGGATAGGCCCTAACCATAGTTGTAGACCAGACAAAACTAATTGAAATACTCTACCATTAATTTCCAGAGTTTATAGAAATATCATTAATGATGACTAACACATATATCATAATCTATATTAGCTAAACATCTGTCCACATAAGAAATATATACAAGTGTTATGCATTAATATCCTACACTACATTGCTAAATAAAGAATGTTTGCATAAAATAAATCTACGACTCATAATTATTTCAGCCTAGCATATTGATACTATGTTCATAATAAAATAGAATTTTAATGTGGCTCTTCAATATGAAACAATTCTTATATTTTTCCTTTTTTTTCTTTTTAAAACAATTTTTTGATGTTTATTTATTTTTGAGAGAGAGAGACAGAGCACAAGCAGGGAAGGGGTAGACAGAGAGGGAAACAGAGAATCCGAAGCAGGCTCCAGGCTCTGAGCTGTCAGCACAGAGCCCAACGTGGCACTCAAACTCATGACCTGTGAGATCGTGACCTGAGCCTAAGTCGGATGCTTAACCAACTGAGCCAACCAGGCACCCCTACTTTTCCTTTCTTTTCTTAAGTAAAGTGAATATATACTTGTCAAAACTTTACTTAGTAACACTGAATAAAGTGACGAACATTCTGGTTCTGATTTGTTAAAAAATACGCTATGATTTACTTCTAGAAGATTTTGATTGTTTTGAAATGCTTTTAACCTATCAAGCTTAATTCAGAGATGTTTTCTACTAATAATTCATATTAACCTTCAGGTGGCTGATGGCCACAAGATTTTTTTTATACCCCAGTAAACTATTTAGCTGTTCATATCAAAGCCAAATCTGAACTACTTAGAACGTAATGTTGTATATGCTTGCTACTTGTTTCATACTTGTTTTTCATACTTATTTTTTCTTATATTGAATATATTTTATATTTCTTATAAAAAGGGTTTTATTAAATAGAATAATAATTTAAGCAACATTATATGAGTAGTTAACCTACTTAGCGGTCCAAAATTTGTTGTTTGTAAATATCAACTTCATATAATATATTTACAAGACTATAAATTATATTAATGGTTTAGTGTCAAAAGTAAAATTAAAAAAGATATCAAAGGAGCGCTTTAGTGGCTCAGTCAGTTAAGCATCCGACTCTTGGTTTCAGCTCAGGTCATGATCTCACAGTTCATGGGCTCCAGCCCGTCGGGCTCTATACTGACTACGGAGCCTGCTGGGGATTCTCTTTCTCTGCCCTTCCCTTGCTCACTCTCACTCCCTCTCTCCCTCAAAATAAACAAACATTAGAAAATATCAACTAATTAGCAGTTATTATATTTTGGCCACAGTGAGACACACTTCCTCTTTATTTTGTTTATGATAAGTTCCTTTTGTAGAACAAAAGTGGTATAAGTCAATATGATACATACACAGTTGAATTTAACTTTATTCAAAAGTATTTCTTCTCCTATATTGTGTGACTATGCCAACCATAGAGTTTCAAGAGGCCATAATTATTTAAATTGTTCCATTTTTACATCCTCTCAATCTTTAAGTAATTTTGTATTGCTCAAAAATAATAATGAAATGATGTATTGAATATTGAGATTAAATTTTTATATGTATCAGAAGTTCTTGAATTTGAAAGTCTTTTATTTATAAAGTTTAAATAAATTATGAGTTATATATAAGTGTTCTGCAATAAATTGTGCTTTGAATGGCAACAGCAAATAAACATTCCTTAATATTTTGAATATTTTACCTACACATGTTCCAGTTCAGATTCAGTAAAGTTCAAGGGCATCCAAGTATGAAATAGCTTGTGAGGAAATTCACATTGCTTTCTTAATTTGATTTAGTTGGGGGAAAGGACACTAGTTCAGAAAATAGAACATCATCTTTAATAATTTTGGTTTAAATATAGACATTAAGTATTGTACATAGACTAGTGTGTATATAATTTTCCAATAGTTTATAAAAGGAGTTGGCATTATAAAATACATTAATTTCCATTGGCTATCTTATCTGCATCTTAATGTTTTATTGTAAAAACTTGCTTATGGGAAGCATTGTTAAAAATGGTCAGAAAGAGAAATATGCCCTTAGAAACAGCATATGGAAAACCGTGCATTTAGATATTTAGGATAAATGTAACTAGGTATTTTATATAAATGATAAAAAAAATAGTGCATCAATTACTGAGAGGAATGTAGTTGACAAATAATTATCCAAATAGGAAGGAAATTTAATTCTAAGAACAGTAAACTGTTTGGTACAGTAATTATTTGTTTACTTTGTTTATATCAAAGTAAAACATGTACATAGCTAAGTAAATATGTTCAAAGACTTAGAATGTAATTTGGCATACTCCTGACCCACTCCTCCCCATCCTTCTTATCTAGTCCTCCTTTCCAGAGACCACCACTTTCAATTCTTTTATCCTCTGCCTAAAAAAGATGCCATCTCTTAATTTATCAGTTTTAGATGTTAGCTATTGACTTTCAACTACGGAAGATATGAATTTAGCTCTTTTATACTGCTCTCTCCATGTTTTCTTGAAGTAATTTTAAGTCTTGAGTCAGCAAATATTCACTTTCTGTATTGGGTTTTGGGGTGTTTTCAAAGTGTGGAAAGATTATTTCCTACTAAGCCAAGAAGTGTTCTATGATGATGTTTGTTTTTTGTATAACTTTCTATATTTCCTGGAGTTAATAATTGCCTTTATCCCCATTTACTTGATTTTCTTTACACCTCTTGTCAAGTTTCCCTGTACTCTATTACTGACTTTCAGTATAATTTTTATTTCTGAAAATGGCATCTCATATGTAATTGATAGTGATTAGATATAGAATTTTAAGTTGAAATTATCTCTACTCTGTTTTCAAAAACTGGTGTCTGTCATTTTGTTTGGGGGAAATTTCCTTGCATTCTTTACAAATTCTTTTCTATTTGTTTTCTGAGATACTTTTTACTGAAACATTATAGTAAGAGAGTTCTCTGTATTGATCCTCAACTTTTTTTAAAATCTTTTTCTCCTATTTCCCTTTCATTGTCCCTTTATTTTACTTTTGGGGAGCATTCCTTGGTGTTAAATTCCAATTTTTCTATCTAGTTGTTTTTTCTGTTTCTGCATTAATTTACTAAAGCTCTTTCTTATTTTTTATTTTTTTTAAATAGCAGCCTATACTTGCTTAATGGAAGCAACTTATTTTTTAATGTCTCTTAGTATATTTGGGGTGTTAATGATACTTTGTTCTGCTTCTTGAATTGTTTCGAAGTCCTCTAATTTTTTTTTATTTTTTTTAAAGTTCATATATTTTGAGAGAGAAAGAGAAAAAAAATAACATGAGCAGGGGAGTGGCAGAGAGAGAGGGAGAGAGAGAGAGAATCCCAAGCAGGCTCCACACCGCCAGTGCAGAGCCTGATGTGGGGCTCAATCTCATGATCTGTGAGACCATGACCTGAACCGAAACCAGGAGTCAGACACTTAACCAACTGAGCCACCCAGGTGGCTTATTTTACTTATTTGTATCTATCTTTTTTTTACTTATTTATATCTGTATCTTATTTATTTTACTTATTTGTATCTGTCTTTGTCTTTTAGTTTGGAGGTTTTTCTCAAACATCTGCTAATCTTTGCCTGTTCATTATATTTAAAAATGATTCTCTGAAATGCTAGTTGAACTCATTATGTGCATGGGTAAGGCTTGTTTGATAGCTTTCACCTCAGAGATGGCTTTCTCTGGAGGAGACACTACTCATAGCCATTCAGTTTCCCCAACAAAATTCCCTAGTCTGCCAAGTGTGTTGGTGTTCTGGGAGTTAGGAATGGGGCTGGGGTATAGCGTGGTGTTCTCACCATTCAGTGTGAAAACTTTCACTTAATTGGTACCTTAACCCTCACCTTCTACTATGCCTAATGTCTCTAGTTTTTGCTTTTGTTTTATTTCCCCTCAGAAAACAAACCCTTGAACATGGGGAGAGAAAAAGCAGCAGGTTCCTGGGGGACACTTGGAGCTTAGAAGTGTTCCTTTTATTTTTTTTTTTAATGTTTATTTATTTTTGAGAGAGAGAAAGACAGAGTGTGAACAGAGGAGGAGCAAAGAGAGAGGGAGACACAGAATCCGAAGCAGGCTCCAGGCTCTGAGCTGTCAGCACAGAGCCCAACTCAGGTCTCAAACTCATGAACTGCGAGATCATGACCTGAGCTGAAGTAGGATGCTTAACTGACTGAGCCACCCAGGAGCCCAGAAGTGTTGCTTTAGGGACTTTTAGCCAAGTCCTGTGCCTCACTTTTGCTTTCTGAGATATCTGAAGATTCCAGTGCCTGCACGTTCTGGGTTTAGCAAGGAAGAATAGGATAGAATTTTATTGGTATCCCTATTTCCAGACACAAAGTTGTCTCTGTTCTCTGTTCCTTTTGAGGCTGGTACCACTTCTCATCTGTTTCTCAACATAAATTATAATTTGGGTCACTGCCATCTCCCAGTTTCATTGAAGATGTGGTTTTATAGATGTTTATAGTTCTCCATGTTTCAGAACAAATTTCTAAGAGGATAAGATAGGGCAAGAAAAATATTGCTCTGCCCTTTTAAAACTGGAAGTCTCCTAAATGAGTAATTTTGAACTACAGGTCTATACAAAGTTTTATACAAAGGTTTTGAAATAATAGTGTATTTCCCAAAACAGAACACCCAAAACATTTTATTCCTACCAGTAGGTTTTCATTTTAAAGTGTATTTGAATGTGGGGCGCCTCGGTGTCTTAGTCATTTGGGCATCTGACTTCGGCTCCGGTCATGATCTCGCAGTTCACAAGTTCGAGCCCCACGTCTGACTCTGTGCTGACAGCTCAGAGCCTGGAGCCTGCTTCGGATTCTTTGTCTGCCTCTCTCTCTCCCCCTCCTCGGCTCGTGCTCTGTCTCTCTCTCTCTCAGAAATAAATAAACATTAAAAAAATTAAAGTATATTTTAATGTAATAGATGGAGGATGACACAGAAGGCGTGGATCCTACCCCCAGGAACCTTATCATCTATTGGGGAACATGAAATATGTGTGGGAATTACTATGACACCATCCAGAAGACATAACAAGGACAGTGAGAGTGACAGGGGTATAATTATGCACCATATGCATTCAGTGCAGGGAGATTTAACTTACATCTGGAGAGAGAAGGATTTCCAGGAGGAGGTAGCATTTTTGCATGGGAATTAATGTTTGGGTAAGATTTGCACCTAGCGAGAGCTTAATAAATATTTTCTGAACATAATACTGTTCAACTTTGGTGGTTTGACATTTTTCTTCCTGCTTCTGTGAATGGTAAACATTCTTTTCTTCAGTGCAGTATATCAGCTGCAGTCAGTTTTACTTATTCTTGTCTTAGTTTTCCTGAGAGGAATTAACAAAAACATTTTTATAAAGAAAACATACCATTCAATGACAGTTATTGATATAGCCTATAATTACAAAAAAAAAAAACCTTCCTGTGAGAATTCCATTATATTAATGATGCGTGTATATTATTAAGAATTATAAACATTGAGTAATAAACCTTCAAGTTCACATGTTCCCAGATGTTATTTTGGGACTACTAGATTAGCAATTTTTCAAAAACATAAGCAGTAATTAGAAATCTTTCATAATTTCTTTCAGAAATGGCACTTGGTTTTAATTCTTTCATTTAAAAAAACTTGTAAAAAAATGGTGTCAGAACCATTGACATTTTTATAGCTTGACAAAAATCAAGGATAATTAAAATGAAATATTTGTTGCACAAATTAAACTGCAATTAATATGTTTTCTGCCACTGCTTGAAGGATAAGATTAAAATGGTGTTGTTAGCAGACTCCCTGCCGTGAGACTAATTTCTTGATTTTTATGCCACACATTATCACACACATTCTCAGAGCAAAAGAGTAAACCAACAAGTAAGAAACATTGTTTGATGAAAATGGTATACAGAAGGAGATAAACTGGCTTTTCTGAAGGCAAGGTCATATTACTTTTATTTTAAGATGTGATGACTAGTTGATTCCAAGGGTAAGATTTACACTTTTAAAGCCATTAAAATAAGTAGAAAATTGCCCTTCATTTTAGTTAGCTACACCTTTTAAATTTGCCAGTTTATTGTTTCAGGGGTGTTTGCATTTTCAAGAGGTAATTAGAAAATGAACAAGATATGTTAGGCAGAGGCCTCCCCTCCAGCTAACCAAGAAATAATAATAAATCCCATCACAAAAACTTAGATGTGAACAGTTTCAAGGAAAGTGGAGGGAAAGTGCATCTGTTACTTCTTTGGGAGGAGGATCACTTTTTCTCACTAGAGCCCATAATCAAAAAAGAGAACAAAAACAAAAACCCAAAACCTAACCCTGACAAAAGTTAGTTATCGTTAAAAAAAAAAAAAAAATTCTCCAGCTGCCACTTATCCAGCTAATGCATCAAGTATTATTTCTATGTGAATATTTTTTCTGGCTAATTACTTTTTGACATTAGACACCATTTGTGGGCGAATGAAAGAAAGAAGTAACCATTATTAATAGTCCTCTTTATTTCTCCAAATGTCTCTCTTGGGCAGTGCTACTTAAGGGATGTAAATGCACCAGTGGGAATTAGAAATTATGGGCTAGGCCCCATTCACTGAACACCTCTTCCTGGGGAGCTGGGAAGGTGTCAATGCATGTTGTGTGATGATAGCATTAAGCCATGGCAGTGCCTGTTGAAGAAGTGATGAATGGAGCTCTGTTCATATACAACAAGGCCACGGTGCCCCTTTCACACTGCCTCCAGAGAAAAGGCAACGAAGATAAGTTATTCAGAGGCCTCCCCTCCAGCTAACCAAGAAATAATAATAAGTCCCATCACAAAACTTGCTTGATGCTCACCTACATTCTGCACTGCTAATGCCAAATGCACTAATAGGTTTCAGACATCAGAAAATGTTGCCCTCCAAAAATCTTAGAGCAGATAAATCGATCTTTTTTAGGATAGCTTAGTGGGTTTTGGTTACTCGAAATGACACTAATATTGTAGTGACAAATTTGGTGGTTGTAGTAATGCTCTTAGTTTACACTCTCATTTCATTCAAGTTAGTTCTCAAATGTCATATGAGAATAGTCTTTCCTGACCACTTGATTTGAAATTCTAAGCCCTTCTCCCTACTCTGCCTCATTTTCCTTCACAGCATGTATTATTATCCAACTGATTTATTTGCTTATTGTCTGTCTCTGGTTACTAGAAATTTAAGTTTCATGAGGACAGGAATGTTTGCCTGACGTATTCATTGCTATATCCTCACTGCCTAGAGCAGCACTTGGCCTAAGAAAGAAAGAAAGAAAGAAAGAAAGAAAGAGTGATAGAGAAAGAGAGAAAAGAAAAAAGAGAGAAAGAAAGAAGAAAGAGTGAGTGAATAAATGAAATGAATTACTTAAAAAGAGCAGAAAGAAATTAAATAAATACAATAACTCCTGTTGATAATATGAAGATCTAGGTTTAGTACAGGGTTATGAGAATTATTCATTAAAGCTTCATTTATACTTTATTTTTAATCTCAGTGAAATTATACTGAAATGAAAACCTTTTCATGAAACCAAAATGTCAAATTATAATTGATATATGGTTAGTGTTCATGAAAAGTCATTTACAACTTACCCTGTGAAGAATAGTAAACAATACTGTGAATCCCTTAGTTCATATTTTTATTTGTGTTCTCATTCGTTCATTTGTTCATTCGGTGTAACTTGTGTCCTAGGAGGCATGTATCTGTAATATTTTGTAGAGTATACAAGTCTGTTCGACAGTGAGTGCACCATGATATAGCTTTACTGTGCAATAGGCATATACGGGGGATTCTTGTATTTGAAGTGGGTATGTTCCATAAAGTCAGTGTGAATACTGAATCAGCGAATACTGAACCACTGCTCCTAAGGAGAATACAGGGTTAGGTTCCTGAGAACCTGCAGTCAACATTTTTGTCAACTGACCAATATATATAACACTGATTTGTGTGTGTTTCTGTTTAAACTTATTTAATATATATTGTTGATTCATTAGCACCTAACTCCAGGCTAACAGCACTAGAACTCATGCCTGAATGCAAGTTATCTAACATCTTTTCTCCCTAAGGGACATAGTAGCCTTCTTCCACTTAGGAACACTAGACCGCAACGCCTTCCTGTCCTTGGGGTCCATTTTAAATGGTGAAATCACCAACAAAAAGGTGAAAAAGGGGTCACTAAAATTAGAACACAAAAGGACGCTTGTTTAAAGCCTAAGATCTGAAATGAGAAAGCAGGCCTCAGCTGGGATGTGTGCATCAGGTCACTGCTTTTTTTGCCACTCTGCTTATATCTGTGGGTGAGTGAAAGCACTGTGAGCATTGATTAGGAGGTTACAAATAAATTTTAGTAAATTTGCAAATAAGGACTCTGAATAGTGATGATCAATGATTAGCATTCTTATAAAGAAGTCACCATTGAATACATTGCTATAGCCTCTTGGGCCACAATGAGAAGTCCTGTATTTCCATTCAACCAGGATTTATTGAGTCCTGACGGGACAGGCGATGTACCGGTGATGTAATGTACAAGACAAACACACCCCCTTCATTTTCCATAGAGCCCATAGATGAATATCTGTTACTCACTTTCTCCCTACTTTATTCTCTCTCCTTTTCCTCCTCCTCTTCTTCTTTCTTTCTTTCTTTCTTCTTCTTCTTCTTCTTCTTCTTCTTCTTCTTCTTTTCTCTCTCTCTCTCTCCCTCTCTCTCTCTCTCTCTCTCTCTCTCATACACACACTCTCCTACCTCTCCTGATTTCTCTGTCTCTCCCCCAAATACTTTTAGACTCAGGTTACTGATGGTACAGAGGAACCTGGATATAGCATCTGCTAGTTGGAAAAGGAAACGTTCCCGAGTGTGGAGTGGACTTTAGGAGGGCTCTCTTGGTGATGGAGAAAGGGCATGCAGTTTCCATCTTCTTCTCTTGGCTTCTAGAGTGACAGGGTTGAATGAGAGGATAAGGAGGTGCTATACCAGAAGGCCCAAACTTTGAGCAGATTTGTGGTTTCCCGAAGGCCACATCTGGTTTTTCATCAGTCATTCCTTCAGCCACATAATATTGACCAAGCCCCTGCGTCGTATGATACAGTGTGCTAAACCTTGGGGAAGAGTGAGAAGAGTGTGAGCAGTCTATTTAGTTCTTTCCCCTCTCGAGAAGTGTCTTGAAGTACCAAATCACCTAGAGGCATACAGTTTCTTTCCTACTAAGAAACACATAGTATTTAGGAAGGTCACAATCCTCGTTTCAGTTGCTCTTCCCACTCTGTGTGGTCTTGCCTTTAGCCACTCCGATGTTATCTCTGAGCATTTTTGCAGCACATTTTCCAGTACACTAACCGTATACAAGCCCAAACTTCCCTGTTAGTGCCAGTTTCATATAGCATTCTGTCTATTTAAGATGGGCTGTCATTGGATATGAAAGTAATGCTCCCGGAACCTCTTACCCTAGTATCGTTAGCTTTGTCACAAAACCAACTGAAAGGCTACAGATCATTCTAACTATAGCATTGTATCCACTTGGATGTTCCATTTCAATGACTCTTATTTAGATGACATTTTTACTGTTTTTAGTTGAAAGTAAACAGATAAGGCTGTACAAATATATTTCTATATCTAGATCTATTCCTTCTGATATATCTTTATACCCTATATCTCTTTTATTATGGCCATAATACATATCCACCATAACACAATGAACTGGTCAAACAAGAAACTTCATTGTTTATCCTTCACTTTGCATGTCTGGCCACCCGTTTCCTGCTTGTGCATTTATTTATTTATTTATTTATTTTTCATTTTTTTAATGTGTATTTATTTTTGAGAGAGACAAAGGCAGAGACAGCGGGCAGGGCAGGGCAGGGGCAGAGAGAGAGGGAGACACAGAATCCGAAGCAGCCTCCAGGCTCTGAGCTGTCAGCACAGAGCCTGACGTGGGGCTCGAACTTGTGAACAGCGAGATGATGACCTGAGCTTAAGTTGGACACTTAACCGACTGAGCCACCCGGGCGACCCTCCTGCCTGTGCATTTATAACCAAGACTATAAAGATGGAGGAGGAGTATGAACTAAATAAAAGAAAACAGATAAGAGGCACCTGGGTGGCCCAGTCGGTTGAGCGTCCAACTTCGGCTCAGGTCATGATCTCGCAGTTCATGCGTTCCATTCGAGTCCCACACTGGGCTCGGTGCTGACAGCCTGTCAGCACCCAGCCCGCTTCCTATCCTCTGTCCCCCTCTCTCCATCCCTCCCCCGTCTTGCACTGTCCCAAAAATAAATAAATATTTTATAAAACAGATGAAACTATAGCAGATAAATCTAGTAAGAAGAAAGATACATAAAAATGGAAAGAGAATCAATAGAAATTCAAATATGCAATGTTAGAATTCAGATGTACTCACATTGAAATAAAAGTAAGAACGTGTATACCAAAGTCAAATATAAATGACCTTTGAATAAGCAACTATTTAGGAATATTCATTCAAAACTCTTGCCCTCATCCCTCAAATTAAAGGCACCTGAGAGTTTCTTAGTTTGAAAACAGCAAACATTTATGAAGTATCTGCTATATGCCAGGCATGGTTTTAAATGCTTTATATGTATGAACTCTTGTAATCATTTCAACAGCACTATGAGTAAAGTATTATTTTCATGTTATTTCATCTCTTTCAAATGAGGAAACAGGAACTGCAGAGGTTACGCTAGTTTTCCAGGGTCACAGATCTCTTAAGAATGAAGCTGGATTTCAAACCCAAGAAGTTTGGCTCCAAAGCAATACTGCCTCAGAATACAAGTCCCAAGAAAGTTTCCAAACAACGCTTACAAACACCATCAGTGACACTCAAAGCATAATGTAATATACAAACGAACCTGATGTCCTTTTCACGTTCAGACTGACAGTGCATCCTGAACTCAGTGTCCGCTAAAAAGGGGTCCCTTGAGAGCATACACAAATGGTTTAATTGGAAGAGTTCATGATAAATCCTAAAGCTTTGGGATTCAGAAGAACACAAATAATAGAGAACCCTTTAGGATGCTTTCCTGAAAATGCAGAGTGAACAGGGAGAAGACAAGAACTCCTGCAACTTGTAACCATATTTTCTCAAAACCGTAGAAATGCTCATGCCATCACAGAATCTTCCACATGTAATGAGAGCAAAGTTTGATTTTGCAGGAACAATGCCAGGATATCTTTTCAACCTGCCTATGAACTCTTGTTTGCAGACTATGGAAGAGCCCAAGGGCGAGCTAGACTTAACTGTGGCCTCATTTGGGAGGTAATTTCAGTTAAAATAGTATTTAGTATTCTGGTAAAAGTTCTTGCCTCTCTCTCTCTCTCTCTCTCTCTCTCTCTCTCTCTCTTTAAGATCTAAGAGAAAAATCTTCGCAATGCTTTAGAGCTGAATATTTTAAAAAGTATTTTAAGCTGAAGAGTATGCGCTTAGCCTTTGATTTCCATCCGATCCCAGAAGTGTTTGCTGTGGTGTATCGGCCCTGTCCTGTTTCCCAACATTCAAGCTGGTTGTTTAAGGACTCAGTTGTGAGTACCTGGTGAAAAGCCTTAAATAACTAGATAAACAGCCCAGCTGCCAACCTAAAGCAATCTTACACTTAGGGGGTGAGTGGCCCAGGAAATTTGCTCTTTGTCATTTTGACTTGGGTTTGAAAATGGACCTGGGCTGCATTCCAGCTCAAAGAGCCGTTCACTTCCAAAGACTCCTAAATTGTCCCAAGGAGCTCATTTTAGCAGTGGATTATTTGTGTTTGGCCGGGCATCCTAATAGCAAAAGCTGTCTGCTTTGGCAAGCAAAGGCTATGGCAGGATTTAGAATTACTATCCCCAGTGTTTTTCTTGATGAGGTTATTTTTCAGGAAAGCAGTCCCCCACCCTCCATTTAAACAGTGACACTGCCTGAGTGTTGTGCAGGCAGTCTTCTTGAACTCATCAAGGGCCTCCCACAGCAGGGTGGCCTGCTCTATGCATCAGAGGCGAAGTTGAAACAAACGAGAAGCAGCACCAGGTATTTACCAAAACCAAAGCTGTCTGAATGACACATTCATCTTTTCCTGTACCCGAGGTGGCAGGTATTGGTTGACTAGGGATGAGGAAGAATTTGGAGGTTTAAATTTAAAAATAAGAATGATAAAGAATTTGTGAAAAATTTTCCTTAGGGGATATAGAGCGTAGGTACTTGAAGAGCCGATGCTTATTTATCTACACAGTTGTAAATTGGGCCTATTGTCTGCCTCTCCCCCTGGCCTGTGAGGCCTCCAGGTTGTGGTTACCGTCAGCTGGAAGCTAACTAGCATAGCACCTACACACTGCAGGGGCTCAAATGTTACCGGAAGGCAGAGGTGAGATTAGAACACAGGATCAGGTAATGCTTCACTCATCGTATTAGAGGAGTCCAAAATTAAGTACACAAGAAGATCCCCAGGACTGAAGGAAGAAAATGTTAGAATTTCTACTTATATTTAGTTTTACCTCATTTATATACCTGTTTAACATTACACTTTAATATCACAGTATGATACATGTAGAATTTAAAACAGATAATTAGGTGTATATTAAAGAGTGCTTGCTCAAAAATATTTTTACTGATGGTGGATAATGATAAAAATTTTTGAGTCCCACTTTGCTGCTTTATTGCCCCATAATTAGTCTCTCATAGGTGTCACTGGAGTTTATTTAATTTGATTTTTAAAATAACCTGGTGGGCAGAATATGAATAGCATTTTACCATTGAAGGAAAAGGGGAAGAAAATACTAGTGCTAAGTGCTGGGGGTTTTATCTTGGTTAATCCTCACAGCAGCTCCCTTTTATAGCTGATGAAGCAGAATGTGCTATTATTTTCTGGAATAATTTAAAGAGAATTGGTATCATATCTTCCTTGTTGGGTAGAATTCACCAGTGAAATCATCTGGGCCTGTTTTGGAAGATGATCAATTACTGACTGAATTTTTAAAATAGATATAGGCCTTGGGGCACCACTGGGTGGCTCAGTCAGTTGGGCATCCGACTTGGCTCAGGTCATGATCTCACAGCTCATGGGTTCAAGCCCCGTGTAGGGCTCTGTGCTGACAGCTCAGAGCCTGGATCCTGCTTCGGATTCCGTCTCCCTCTCTCTCTGCCCCCACACCCTGCTCGCACTGTCTCTCTCAAAAATAAATAAACATTTAAAAAATTATTAAAAATAGATATAGGTTGATTCAGATAGGCTATTTCTCCTTGTGTGAGTTGTAGTAAATTGTGTCTTTCAAGAAGTTGGTCCATTTCACCTAAGTCATTAAATTTTTGATCATAGAGTTGTTCATAATATTCCTTTATCATCCTTTTGATGTCTGTGGGGTCAGTTGGGATGATCCCTCTTTCATTTCTGATATTAGTAATCTGTGTCTTCTCTTTTTTTTTATTCTTAGCCTGCTAGGTGTTTATCAATTTTATTGATATTTTCAGAGAACTGGCTTTTGGTTTTGTTGATTTTCTCTATTGATTTCTTGTTTTCAATTTCATTGATACCTGCTCTGATTTTATTTTCTTCAGCTTACTTTCAATTTAATTTCTACTTTTCCAGTTTTCTAAAGTGGAGTCTCAAATTAGTGGTTTTAGATCTCTCTTCATTTCTGCTATATGCATTCAATGCTATAAATTTCCCTCTAGGGACTCTTTTTGCTGCATCCTACAAATTTTGATAAATTGTAATTTAATTGTCATTTAATTTGAAATATTTTTTTTTATTTCTCTTGATGTTTCTTCTTGGACCTACATGTATTTAGAAGTATTTTGTTCAATCCCCAAATATTTGGGGATTTTTCAGTTCTCTTTCTGTTATTGATTTCCAATTTAATTCCATTGCGATATTACAGTATACTTTGTATGACACTTACTCTTTTAAATTTGTTGAGATACATTTTATAGCCTTGAATGTGGTCTGTCTTGGTGAATGTTCCATGTGAGCTTAAGAATATGTTGACTGGGGATGCCAGGGTGGCTCAGTTAAGTGACTTCAGCTCAGGTCATGGTCTCATGGTTTGGTGAGTTTGGGCCTCACGATGGGCTCTGTGTTGACAGCTCTGACCTCGGAGCCTGCTTCAGATTTTGTGTCTCCCTCTGTCTGCCCCTCCCCTGCTCATGCTCTCTCTCTCTCTCTCAAAAATAATAATAATAATAATAATAATAATAATTTTTTAAATAGCATATGTTGGCTGTTGGATACAGTAGTCTTATAAATGTCAGTTAGACAGAGCTGATTGATAGCTGTTCTTTTCAAATATAGACTTACTGATTTTCTGCCTGCTGGCTCTGTCAGTTACTTAGAAAGGGGTGACTACTACAGTGACTAATTCTCCTTGCACTTCTGTCTCTTTTGCTTCGTGTATTTTGATGCTCTGTTGCTAGGCACATACACATTGAAGATTGTTATGTCTTCTTTGAGAATTGACCCCTTTATCATGAAATACCTGTCTTTATCCCTGATAATTTCCTTACTCTCAAGTCTATTTTGTCTGAAATTAGTATCATTACTCCAGCTTTCTTTTGATTAATGTTAGCATGGTATATCTTTTCTATACCTTTACTTTTAGTCTGTTTGTATTTGTTGTTTAAAATGGGTCTAGGGGCGCCTGGGTGGCTCAGTTGGTTGAGTGTCTGACTACCAATTTCGACTCAGGTCATGATACCAGCATCATGAGATCAAGCCCTGCCTCAGGCTCTGTGCTGAGCATGGAGCCTGCTTAATATTCTCTCTCTCTCTCTCTCTCTCTCTCTCTCTCTCTCTCTCTCCCCCTCAGCTCCTTTCCCCTGCTTGTGTGTGCTCTCACTCTCTCTAATAATAAATAAATAAATAAATAAATAAATAAATAAATAAAGTTGTTTTTTTTCACAGTCTTTGCCTTTCATTGATGCATTTAGACTCTTCACATAAAGTGACTGTTAATATAGTTAGATTAATATCTACTGTATCTGTAACTGTTTTCCATCAATTACATTGTTCTCATCAATTACATTCTTCATTTTTTGTTTCTGTTTTTGCTTTCCACTCTTTCAGGCTTCTCTGGTTTTATTCAGCATTTTATATGATCCCATTTTCTCTCTTCTCTTAGCTTATCAATTATACTTCTTTTCAAAAATTTTTTTAGTGTTTGCTCTGGAGTTTGGAATATACATTTATGACCAATCAAAGTCCACTTTCAAATAACACTATACTGCTTCCTACATAGTTTGTCTACCTTATAGCAGATTATTTCCAATCCCTTCCTCCCCGCCTTCCCTTACAACATTGTGGTCATTCATTTACCTCATCTATAACCTATAATCACGGATTATATTTTTGTTATTATTTTGAACAAGATGGTACCTGAAAGGTAATTAAGAAAAATGAAAACAGGGGCGCCTGGGTGGCGCAGTCGGTTAGGCGTCCGACTTCAGCCAGGTCACGATCTCGCGGTCTGTGAGTTCGAGCCCCGCGTCCGGCTCTGGGCTGATGGCTCAGAGCCTGGAGCCTGTTTCCGATTCTGTGTCTCCCTCTCTCTCTGCCCCTCCCCCGTTCACGCTCTGTCTCTCTCTGTCCCAAAAATAAATAAAAAACGTTGAAAAAAAAAAATTAAAAAAAAAAAAAAAAAGAAAAATGAAAACAAAAGGTTTCATTTTACCTTCATTTATTTCATATCTAATGCTCCCCATTTGTAACCTGTATCATTTTCCTTCTCTCTGAAAACTTCAAAGTTTTCTTTTTTTAGAAAAGAAATTGCTTTTCTTGCAAAGTAGCTGTGCCTGTGACAGAGTTCTTCATTTGTCATCAAAATATGTGTCTGTCTGCAAGTCTTTGTTTCTCCTTTACATGAAGGCTAATTCTGGGTACAGAATTGTAGGTGTTGGTTATTTTCTTTCAACACCTTTTACTCCACTGTCTTCTTGCTTGCATGGTTTCTGAAGAGAAGTTCAATGTCATTCTTAAACTTGATCTTCTGTATGTAAGGTGGTTTTTTACCATTTGGATTCTTTCAAGATTTTTCTCTCTCTTTTTTTTTTTTGATGTTTATTTATTTCTGAGACAGAGAGACACAGAGCATGAACAGGGGAGGGTCAGAGAGAGGGAGACACAGAATCCGAAGCAGGCTCCAGGCTCCGCGCTGTCAGCACAGAGCCCGATGCAGGGCTCAAACTTATGGACTGCGAGATCATAACCTGAGACAAAGTCAGATGCTCAACTGACTGAGCCACCCAGGCACCCCAAGATTTTTCTCTTTGTATTTGGTTTTCTGCGGTTTGAGTATGACATGATTAAGTGTAAATTTTCCATGATCTCTCAGCTTTCTGAATCTAGTTTCATGTCTGTCATCAATTTAGGAAAGTTTTTAACCATTATTACTTGAAATGTTCTTTTCTGTTCCTTTTTCTATGTCTTCTGAAATTCCCAGTATGCATACATTAAACCTAATGTGATGAGTTCTTGTGAACCTCTTCCATATCTTGCACATTCTATTTCACTTTTTCATTCTCTTTTCTTTTTGAATTTCAATTTTGTAAGTTTCTACTGACCTGTCTTCAAGCTCACTGATTCTTTCCTCATCTGTGTCCAGTTTACTGATGAATCCATCAGAGCCATTCTTTATTTCTATTACAGTGTTTTTGAATTTTAGTCTTTCTTCGGGTTCTTTTTTAATAGTTTTTGTCTCTCTGCTTACATTACCTATGTGTCCTTGCATGTGGCCCACTTTTTACATCAGCACCTTTAGCTTATTATTAGTCATAGTGAAATCCCTAACCTTATAATTACAAAATTCCTGCATATCTGAGTCTGTTTCTGATGTTTGGCTTGTGTCTTCAGATTTGGGTTTTTTGGGTGTTTTTGTTATTGCTTGCCTTTTAGCATGAGCTTTAAATTTTTGTTAGACACTAGTCATGGTATATTAAGTAAAAAGAACTAAAGTGCACAGGCCTTTAGTATGAGCTTTTATGTTTTCTGCCAAGGAATTAGGCTATTTTACTGTTTGCTATAGCTATGGTATCAGAGTTAAAATTTTCTTCAGTGTCCTTTTTCTTTTCTTCCTTGTTTTATTTGAGTATACTTAGAGACTCTTTAAATAGGGTCTCAGGCTTGTAATGATTTTGGCTGTGATCCCCTGCTTTCATACAGGAGCCTAATGAGGTGGTGGTAAGTTGTGGGAAGGGGGAATGTTCTACAGTCCTATGATTAGGTCTCAGTCTTTTAGTGACCCTTAGTTGGGTATTTCTCTTCCCTCAGACTGGTCAGGCTTTGATGATCCCCCAGGCCGGTAAAATAGTTTCACTTAGAATAGGACTTGTTAAAGAGACCAGAGCGCTCTGGGAATATTCATAAATGGCTACTTTAACCCTTCCCCTCTGCTGGAAGCAAGAGTTAGTTCACAGTGAGAACCGGGTAGACCTCCTAGGGGTAAATCTCAGGACAGCACAGGAGCCCTCCTATTACAGGACCCTTCAGAGTTCTTAACTATCAACTAGTCTACACTGAGCCACCAACAATTTGTCAATTACAGTTGAAGGTGTTCGTGGGGTATTGTCTTCAGTGTGCTTCTCTTCCTAACTTCTCCTCCCAATAAGTTGTGATCCTCTGTATCTGCCTGTCCCTCCCATTTTCAAGGAGGAAGTTTGCCCTGTGACCTCAGTTTGCTTATGGATCCAAGAACAATTGACTTAAAATCTGTTCAACTTTTTCCTGTCGTGATGTGATGGGAGTGATGACTTCCAACCTCTTTTTTACATATTGGACTCAGAAACCAGAGTCCAGATGAGTAAACAAATTCAAGTAGATTGAAGACCTCATCCAAGCTGAGAACACTAGTAAATGGTAATGCAGGGATTCCCACATGGTTCTGGGTAGGCTAGAGCTTGGTGTGGGGCCCAGCGCATGTTTGACAAATGAATCAGTGGCCCCAAAGCCAGGCCAGAGCCCTTTGTACTATGTCACACCACCATTGTCAAAAGTCAAAAGTCAGTGATTAGACGGGGTCCAGGGTAACAGGGTTTAAAGAAAATAACCAAACAAAAACTCCCCTCGGTAAAAAAATAAATAAAACAATGGAACATTCTTAGGGATATTACTGATGGAGACAAAAAATTACCTACGTAATAAGGGAAAGCGTTAGTACGAAGGAAGCCTAATCAGCACTAGAATACTTTGGTCAAATGTGGAGAACTACCTGAGATGTAAGAGATAAAGAAACCTCAGACTACACCATTTCCATTTTTTATCAGTTTGGGAAACTGCTACTTCTAGACAGGTGTTCAGACTATGAAAGGGGTTCATAAGACAGATGCAAAGATGATTTTGAAAGGTTGGAAAGTGAGGCCTTTGGAGGAAGAGCATTCTGTGTCTGGAGAAGAGGAGGGTGGAGGTCAGCTGAATAGGTCTGCAAGCATGTGAAGAGTATGCTCACCTCTAACTTTTATAGAGCACAAGGCCAGAGCACCAAGAGCTCCATGTAAAATTAAGACCAAAAGTTGGCAAAATATCAAAGACGAGGATTTAATAATTGTTACCATGACTCGGTTATCTATTGGTGGGTCTGTAATGTTTGGGTGAGTGATAAAAGACATAAGTTATACATAATTATGTAGTGCATATAATTTATTTTCTTATATTTATTTCAGCAGAGTCATTGATTATATTTTTATTTTTTTATCTAATTTTATTTTTATTTTGTTTTTGCTTGTAATTTTTTTAATGTTTGTTTATTTTTGAGAGAGAGACAGAGACACAGAGTATGAGTGGGGGAGGGGCAGAGAGAGAGAGAGAGAGAGAGAGACATAAAATCCAAAACAGGCTCCAGGCTCTGAGTTGTCAGCACATCGTCTGATGTGGAGCTTAAACCCACAAACCATGAGATCATGACCTGAGCCGAAGTTGGATGTTTAACCCAGTGAGCCACCTGGGCACCCCTTTTTTATTTAATTACATTTTTAGAACCAAGATTTTGATCTAATTATTATTACATTATTAATGATGATATAAACTGGATTTTAAAAGAAAATGTGAATCTATTTAAGACTTTGTAAAGTTTATTTATTTATTTTGAGAGAGACAGAGACAGCGCACATGAGGGAGGGGCAGAGAGACAGGGAGACAGAGGGCTCCAAGCAGGCTCCACAGTGTCAGCACAGAGCCCGACATGGGGCTCGAACTCATGAAACCGTGAGATCATGACCTGAACCAAAACCAAGGGTCAGACGCTTAACCAACTGAGCCACCCAGATGCCCCAGAAAATATAAATCTATTTAAAACATACACAGTTTGAATACATTTTTATCAAGTATAAATTAAAGTAAGTGTAAAAAACAAAAATTTTAACTTATTTCCATGTTTTAATGTAGCAGGATTCTTACACAGAGAGTCCTGACAACGGGGCTTTTCTTTCCAGGAAGCAACTTTATTCCTGCCGGCAGCACTCAGTTGGGTTCTTAACAAAGAACTGAGCCCCGATCACCACGTGGTGTAGTTTTTTAAATACATTTTTTACTTCTTTGTCTCCCATATATGGTAACACACAAACATGTAGTCTGATTAAGTGGTCTCATGGTACAAGGTTGTGAGGGAAGTTGTCACATATGTGTATAGTCAGATTGCCTTGAGGTATTTTTTTTTCTTTCCTTAGGGAAGGGACCTTACCACGTTAAAAATGAGTTATTTTAATTCAGAATTATCTATTATATCAAATGAGTTCATTTAATTCAGAATTATCTATTATATCAAAATGAGGGATAAATATAATTAATAAATATCAAAAGTTTAAACTAAAATAATAAAATTAACTTTTTCATTTAGTTTATTTTTATTTTTATTTTATTATTTTTTAAATGAAATTTATTGTCAGATTGGTTTCCATACAACACCCAGTGCTCATCCCAACAGGTGCCCTCCTCAATACCCATCACCCATTTTCCCCTCCCTCCCACCCCCATTTTATTCTCAGTTTTTAAGAGTCTTTTATGGTTTGCCTCCCTCCCTATGTTTTTTTTTCCCTTCCCCTCCCCCACGGTTTTCTGTTAAATTTCTCAGGATCCACATAAGAGTGAAAACATATGGTATCTGTCTTTCTCTGTATGACTTATTTCGCTTAGCATAACAGTCTCCAGTTCCATCCACATTGCAAAAAAGGCCATATTTCATTCATTCTCATTGCCAAGTAGTATTCCATTGTGTATATAAACCACAATTTCTTTATCCATTCATCAGTTGATGGACATTTAGGCTCCTTCCATAATTTGGCTATTGTTGAAAGTTCTGCTATAAACATTGGGGTACAAGTGCCCCTATGCATCAGCACTCCTGTAACCGTTGGGTAAATTCCTAGCAGTGCTATTGCTGGATCATTAGGGTAAATCTATTTTTAATTTTTTGAGGAACCCCCACACTGTTTTCCAGAGTGGCTGCACCCACCCAGTTTGCATTCCCACCAACAGTGCAAGAGGGTTCCCATTTCTCCACATCCTCTCCAGCATCTATAGTCTCCTGATTTGTTCATTTTAGCCACTCTGACTGGTGTGAGGTGATATCTCATTGTGGTTTTGATTTGTATTTGCCTGATGAGGAGTGACGTTGAGCATCTTTTCATGTGTCTGTTGGCCATCTGGATGTCTTCTTTAGAGAAATGTCAATTCATGTTTTCTGCCCATTTCTTCACTGGATTATTTGTTTTTTGGGTGTGGAGTTTGGTGAGTTCTTTATAGATTTTGGATACTAGCCCTGTGTCCAATAAGTCGTTTGCAAATATCTTTTCCCATTCTGTCAGTTGCCTTTTAGTTTTGTTGATTGTTTCCTTTGCAGTGCAGAAGGTTTTTATCTTCATGAGGTCCCAATAGTTCATTTTTGCTTTTAATTCCTTTGCCTTTGGAGATGTGTCAAGTAAGAAATTGCTGTGGCTCAGGTTAGAGAGGTTTTTTTCTGCTTTCTCCTCTAGGATTTTGATGGTTTCCTGTCTCACATTCAGGTCCTTCATCCATTTTGTGTTTATTTTTGTGAATGGTGTAAGAAAGTGATCTAGTTTCATTCTTCTACATGTTGCTGTCCAGTTCTCCCAGCACCATTTGTTTAAGACCCTGTCTTTTTTCCATTGGATATTCTTTCTTGCTTTGTCAAAGATTAGTTGGCCATACTTTTGTGGGTCCAATTCTGGAGTCTCTATTCCATTCCATTGGTCTATGTGTCTGTTTTTGTGCCAATACCATGCTGTCTTGATGATTACAACTTTGTAGTAGAGGCTAAAGTCTGGGATTGTGATGCCTCCCACTTTGGTCTTCTTCTTCAAAATTACTTTCCTATTCGGGGCCTTTTGTGGTTCCATACAAATTTTAGGATTGCTTGCTCTAACTTTGAGAAGAATGCTGGTGCAATTTTGATTGGGATTGCATTGAATGTGTAGATAGCTTTGGGTAGTATTGACATTTTAACACTATTCTTCCAATCCGTAAGCATGGAATGTTTTTCCATTTCTTTGTATCTTCTTCAATTTCCTTCATAACCTTTCTATAGTTTTCAGCATACAGATCTTTTACATCTTTGGTTAGGTTTATTCATAAGTATTTTATGATTCTTGGTGCAATTGTGAATGAGATCAATTTCTTTATTTGTCTTTCTGTTGCTTCATTATTAGTGTATAAGAATGCAACTGATTTCTGTACATTAATTTTGTATCCTGTGACTTTGCTGAGTTCATGTATCAGTTCTAGCATACTTTTGGTGGAGTATATTCCATGTATAATATCACGTCATCTGCAGAAAGTGAAAGCTTGACTTCATCTTTGCCAATTTTGATGCCTTTGATTTCCTTTTGTTGTCTGCTGATGCTAGAACTTCCAACACTATGTTAAATAACAGCAGTGAGAGTGGACATCCCTGTCATGTTCCTGATCTCAGGGGGAAAGCTCTCAGTTTTTCCCCACTGAGGACAAGATTAGCTGCAGGCTTTTCATAAATGGCTTTCATGATGTTTAAGTATGTTCTTTCTATCCTGACTTTCTCGAGGGTTTTTATTAAGAAAGGATGCTGAATTTTGTCAAATGCTTTTTCTGCATCGATTGACAGGATCATATGGTTCTTATCTTTTCTTTTGTTAATGTGGTGTATCATGTTGATTGATTGGTGAATGTCGAACCAGCCCTGCAGCCCAGGAATGAATCCCACTTGATCATGGTGAATAATACTTTTTATATGCTGTTGAATTCGATTTTCATGCATATTCATCAGGGATATTGGCCTGTAGTTCTCTTTTTTTCCTGGGTCTCTGTCTTGTTTCAGAATCAAAGAAATGCTGGCTTCATAGAATGAGTCTGGAAGTTTTCCTTGCCTTTCTATTTTTTGGAACAGCTTGAGAAGGATAGGTATTATCTCTGCTTTAAATGTTTGGTAGAATTCCCCAGGGAAGCCATCTGGTCCTGGACTCTTATGCGTTGGGAGATTTTTGATAACTGATTCAATTTCTTCGCTGGTTATGGGTCTGTTCAAGTTTTCTATTTCTTCCTGTTTGAGTTTTGGAAGTGTGTGTGTGCTTAGGAATTTGTCCATTTCTTCTAGGTTGTCCAGTGTGTTGGCATATAATTCATATGTATTATCATAGTATTCTCTGATAATTGCTTGTATTTCTGAGGAATGGTTGTAATAATTCCATTTTCATTCATGATTTTATCTATTTGGGTCATCTCCCTTTTCTTTTTGAGAAGCCTGGCTAGAGGTTTATCAATTTTGTTTATTTTTTCAAAAAAAAAACAACTCTTGGTTTCATCGATCTGCTCTACAAGTTTTTTAGATTCTATATAGTTTATTTCTGCTCTGATCTTTATTACTTATTTTTCTTCTGCTGGGTTTGGGATGTCTTTGCTCTTCTGCTTCTAGTTCCTTTAGGTGTGCTGTTAGATTTTGTATTTGGGATTTTTCTTGTTTCTTGAGATAGGCCTGGACTGCAATGTATTTTCCTCTCAGGACTGCCTTCGCTGCATCCCAAAGTGTTTGGATTGTTGTATTTTCATTTTCATCTGTTTCCATATATTCTTTAATTTCTTCTCTAGTTGCCTGGTTGACCCATTCATTCTTTAATAGGGTGTTCTTTAACCTCCATGGTTTTGGAGGTTTTCCAGACTTTTTCCTGTGGTTGATTACAAGTTTCATAGCATTGTGGTCTGAAAGTGTGCATGATATGATCTCAATTCTTTTATACTTATGAAGGGCTGTTTGTGACCCAGTATGTGATCTATCTTGAAGAATGTTCCATGTGCACTCGAGAAGAAAGTATATTCTGTTGCTTTGGGATGCAGAGTTCTAAATATAACTGTCATGTCCAACTGATCCAATGTATCATTCAGGGCCCTTGTTTCTTTATTGATCCTGTGTCTAGATGATCTATCCATTGTTGTAGGTGGGGTATTAAAGTCCCCTGCAATTACCACATTCTTATCAATAAGGTTGCTTATGTTTGTGATTAATTGTTTTATATGTTTGGGGGCTTTCATATTTGGGGCATAGACATTTATAATTGTTAGCTGTTCCTGATGGATAGACCCTGTAATTATTATATAATGCCCTTCTTCATCTCTTCTTACAACCTTTAATTTAAAGTCTAGTTTGTCTGATATAAGTATGGCTACTCCAGCTTTCTTTTGACTTCCAGTAGCATGATAGATAGTTCTCCATCGCCTCACTTTCAATCTGAAGGTGTCCTCAGGCCTAAAATGAGTCTCTTGTAGACAGCAAACAGATGGGTCTTGTTTTTTTAATCCATTCTGATACCCTATGTCTTTTGGTTGGAGCATTTAGTCCATTTATATTCAGTGTTATTATTGAAAGATATGGGTTTAGAGTCACTGTGATGTCTGTAGGTTTCATGCTTGTAGGGATGTCTCTGGTACTTTGTGGTCCTTGCAACATTTCACTCACAGAATCCCCCTTAGAATCTCTTGTAGGGCTGGTTTACTGGTGATGAATTCCTTCAGTTTTTGTTTGTTTGGGAAAACCTTTATCTTTATCTCTCCTTCTATTCTGAATGACAGGCTTGCTGGATAAAGGATTCTCGTCTGCATGTTTTTTTTCTCTTCATCACATTGAAGATTTCCTGCCATTCCTTTCTGGCCTGCCAAGTTTCAGTAGATAGGTCTGTTACTACTCTTATGTTTCTACTTTTGTAAGTTAGAGCCTGTTTATCCCTAGCTGCTTTCAGCATTTTCTCTATATCCTTGTATTTTGCCAGTTTCGCTATGATATGTTGTGCAAAAGATCGATTCGAGTTATATCTGAAGGGAGTTCTCTGTGCCTCTTGGATTTCAATGCCTGTTTCCTTCCCCAGATCAGGGAAGTTCTCAGCTATGATTTATTCAAGTACACCTTCAGCCCCTTTCTCTCTCTCTTCCTCTTCTGGAATTCCTATTATACGGATATTGTTCCATTTGATTGCATCACTTAGTTCTCTACCTCTCCCCTCATACTCCTGAATTTTTTTTATCTCTCTTTTTCTCGGACTCCTCTTTTTCCATAATTTTATCTTCTAATTCATCTATTCTCTCCTCTGCCTCTTCAGTCTGAGCTGTGGTCACCTCTGTTTATTTTGCAGCTCATTTATAGCATTTTTTAGTTCCTCATGACTATTTCATAGCCCCTTGATCTCTGAAGCAATAGATTCTCTGCTGTTCTCTATCCTTTTTTCAAGCCCAGAGATTAATTTTATGCTATTATTCTAAATTCTTGTTCCGTTGTATTGCTTAAATCATTTTTGATCAATTCGTTAGCTGTCCCTACTTCGCGGAGTTTCTTTTGAGGAGAATTCTTCCATTTCATCATTTTGGGTAGTCCCTGCTATAGCCCCAAACTGCAGGGCATGTCCCCTGTGCTGTCCAGAGTAACTTGTGTTGGTGGGCGGGGCTACGGTCAGACCTGATGTCTGCCCCCAGCCCACTGCTGGGGCCACAGTCAGACTGGTGTGTACCTTACCTTCCCCTCTCCTAGGGGCAGGACTCACTGTGGAGTGGTGTGGCCCCTGTCTGGGCTGCTTGCACACTGCCAGGCTTGTGGTGCTGCTTCGATGAGATCTGGCCAAGGGCGTATTAGCTAGGGTGGATCTGTAAGGTAAGCATAGGGGCGGGAGGGGCAGGCTTAACTCCCTTTGCTGTCCGTGGTCCCCTGCCGGAGGGGCCCTGCAGCACAGGGAGGGAGGCAGGCCCGTCAGAGGGATGGATCCACAGAATCCACGGGCATTTGCACCGTGCAAGCAAGTTCGGTGACAGGAACTGGTTCCCTTTGGATTGGGGCTGGGGGATGGGAGAGGGAGATGGCGCTGGCCAGCGCCTTTGTTCCCCCACTGAGCTGAGCTGTGTCTTCAGGGGCTCAACAACTCTCCCTCCCCACGTCCCCTTGCCCTCCGTGCTCTCTGAGAGCAGAGCTGTTGACTTTTAACATTCCAGATGTTAAGTCCCACTGGCTGTCAGAACTCATGGAGTTCGGCCCCTCCGCTTTTGCAAACCAGACTCGGGGGCTCTGCCTTGCCAGGTGGGCTGCCCCTCCACCGCCCCGGCTCCTTCCCGCAGGACTGTGTAGCACACACCGCTTCTCCACCCTTCCTACCCTCTTCCGTGAGCCTCTTGTCTACCTTGGCTCTGGAGAGTCCATTCTGCTAGCCTTCTGGTGGTTTGGGGGTTATTTAGGCAGATGTGGGTGGAATCTAAGCGATTGGCAGGACGAGGTGAGCCCAGAGTCCTCCTACGCCTCCATCTTCCTTTAATCTCTCATTTAGTTTTTTGAAAAATAAATTGTCATGTGTATCTATAAAAAGAAAACACTTGGGACGTCAGGGTGGCTCAGATGGTTAAGCATTCAACTCGATTTCGGCTCAGATCGTGATCTCATGGTACATGAGATCAAGCCCTGTGTAGGGCTCTGTGTCAACAGTACCGAGCCTGCTTGGGATTCTCTGTCTTTCTCTTCCTCTGCCCCTCCCCGACTCTCTCTCTCTCAACATAAATAAAATAAAGTAGATAAATAAAGTAAATAAAATTTAAAAAATAAAAGAAACTTTAAAAAGAAAACTCTTCACAGTTGTAGATTTCTGTGTGCCTACATAAAAAATCACTACCATGCTTCACACATATGCCTAACTTCCATACATTCAAATTTAAGAGTAATATGAATTATTTACTACTGCAAAATGTTCCTACTATGTCATTGACAACCCTTGCAAATACCGTGTCGATTCCTGAGTACCTCTAGAATCACAATTTGAACTAAAAAGAAAGCAAGAATATGGATATTGGGCACCACAGGAAAATAGTACTTGATTATATAAAGTTCTGTTGCATTTTTCATATTTTTTTCAAATTAATTAGTTTTTTATCTAAGTGTTTCTGTCGCTTAAATTCTCTTCATACTCAAAAGCAGTGTGTGTTAAAGCATAACTGCCTTCATGTCCCTTGGGCTCTGTCACTTTTGTTTCACTAACACAGAGCAACAGGTGTGGGGCTTCTCCCTGGGGCCTGGATAACGTTGGTCCTAAAAGCAGAGAATTAGGGTTAAGAGCTCTAGCTGGAAGAGAGAGCCAGGTCCCTAGTGGCAAAGATACTCGCATGGTCTTCAGTACATGTATGTTTTGTGTGTTTGTAATGGATGAACTCTGTAAGAGGTGGGCTCAGGGCAAAGGTCCTTGTTTCCAAGTTTTTCTTAAAAAAAAACAAAAAAAACAAAAAAAAAAAGAAAAAGAAAACTATCCCAAATCATCTCCATTAAGTATAGGTCTCCTTTACAAGGAGACACATATATTTTTTTGTAGTCTGACCATTTATCGATAGCATTCACTGGTGATTTAGTACTTTACCTCTTATTGTGCCTTTTTAACATGCATGAAGAGCATCCATTTGTATCACTCAAATGCTGCTTCTCTGGGTACTGAGTAAAAAAAAAAAAAAAAAAGATTTTTCCCCTCTAAACTCCTTTAGCATTCATTTGAATCAATGCTATGGTACTTATCACAGTCTGCCCTCTGTTATGAGTATTTGGGTATATCACCTTTCCCATGTCATTCATTCAGTCAACAACTATTTCTTACAAAACAAAGCACCGATTCCTATGAAGCTTATAATCTCATGTGGGACACAAAATAAATAAATATTCAATATCCTGGAGCGGCAATTAAGAAAATAGAGCCAGTTAAGACAATAGAGCGTTTTAGGAGTGCTATTTTATATATACAGGTAGTCTGGGAAGGCCTCTGTGAACAGAGATGTGATAAAAGGAGGGAATGAGCCACAGAAATAAGTGGAGATAAAGCTGTCTAGGTGGAGGCATCTGTAACTATAAAGACTGGGAAGAAATGTGTTCCGTAAGCAAGTGTTGCTAAAGAGGGTCAAAAGAGGGGGAATGTAGAGGAAAAGAAGTCATGTCCGAAAAGGACCCAAAAGTACAACTATGTGGGGGGACTTATAGGTCAAGGTAAAAAAATTTAGATTGTAAGCTCCTTTAAGATAGGTGACTAGGAGTGGTCTTTGCATCACTCAGAGGTTCTTAATAGTGCCACCCATGACTATGACAAGCTATGTGTTTAAGGAAACTTCTGTACCTCTGGCTTTCAACTGATAACAATTATCTGTTAATTTTGTCTGATTTGAGGATATGACAGGAAATGTGAAGTGCAGTTAAATAGCTATCTAAAAGTGTAATATAATATAAATTACAATGAAATAATAATAATAATAATAATAATAATACAAAGTAAGGTCTCTGTGGTAATCTTTGATCTTTTTCCTCCTAGGATTTCCAAACCGTATTACCATCATTTGATCTCTTCTCAAAGTATGGAAAATTATATTCAAAAGCTGGACAAATATATAAAGGTATGCTATTTTGCTAAGAAGTATTTCAAAAAGTATATTAAAAACATTTTAAAAATCAAACAAGATTGACTTTAACTCTCAAGCATTTTTAAAACTGTGCTATAATATTTATCTATAATAAAACTTTATCTTTTGTTCTGATTTAATGGCTTTAACATTCAAAAATCATGGATTTTCTTTTTCAAATCTCCAAAATAGACTCAAAACACATGAAGAGAACTGACAAAAATCTGAGGTAACCTTTTAAGTTAATTAATACAGTAAATAGGTTTACACAATGCAATGAAAAAAATACTGATAGTGTCCAAAAGTTAAAATAGTATACAATATTATATTCAGTATGTGTGCTATTTGAAATATGAGTTGTCTTTAGGGGATTCCAAATAAGTAGTGTCTAAGGTCTCTGATTATCAAAGTTTACGGTACAGAAAAGAACAGAGATACCCATATAAACTGCAAGATCACAAAATAAGCTCTCAGTGAAAACTGTTTAATTGCTGAGAAGTTTTAGAATAGCAAGTGATTATAATAAAGTAAGACTAATAGGGATTGTGGCACTTTCAACCAAATTAAAGGGGGTATGGTAAGAAGACAGCAAAGATGACTACAGTTGAGGGAAAAGCGCAGCAGTGAGAAATCATGCTGGGTGACATTCCCTAGGTAGCCTCCCCCACCAAGAAGCAAGGGAAAAACAGGACTGGTTCATTGGAAAGAGCACAGAGTAGATTCAAGCAACTTGGGTTCTGTAGATTTCACGTTAGTTTAACTTCTCTCCCCACTTACAACTTTGGATGCCTCAAAGTTGTTCTATATGTTAAATGTAGACACTAATATCTACCTCTTAACTACTCCAAAGGAATATATAAAGGGGAATATATGAAGGAAAATATGAAATATCCTGAGCTAATACAAAAGCATACATATAATGCCAAGTGGAATTGTGGTTTCAAAGGTTTATAAAGTATCAGTATAGATTGGAGCATCTATCTAGTATCTGTGACTCACAGGACGAAGTAGTTTTCAAAAAATTTTAACATTTGTTTATTACTGAGAGACAAAGAGAGACAGAGCGTGAGCAGGGGAGGGGCAGAGAGAGAGGGAGACACAGAATCCAAAGCAGGCTTCAGGCTCTGAGCTGTCAGCACAGAACCCGACGCGGGGCTCCAACTCACAAACTGCGAGATCATGACCTGAGCTGAAGTAGGTGCTTAACCGAGCCTTGCTGGTGCCCCCAGGATGAAATGGTTTACATAAAATTTTCCATATTTGTGTATGACTTCAGATATTAGTTCAAAGATAGAGCCCATTATAATGGTGAAAGGTTGAAAACAGCATGAACCCTCAGTAAATGCTGAGTTAAATAAATGAGGACATGAAATGCAACATTCTGAAGACATCAAAAATACTAACATAGATCTTTACCTATTAGTTCGAAAAAAAAAATGCTTATAATATATTTCTAAGAAAAGAAGGCTGAATTCAACAGAAGCTGTGTAGTCGATTTCATTAAAAATGTGTGTGTGTACATGTATATATATAATGTGTATGTATATATAAAAGCACGCATGCACTTATTTACATATTACATGCATATGTATACATCCTTAAAAGGCAAAATGTTAGCAATAGTTATCCCTAGATAGTGAGATTATGATTTCCTTTTTGGATGATGCCTCTTTGTAGACTCATTTTATGAAATTTGCCTCTAATCAGACAAAAGCAAAGTGTTGAAACAAAATACTCCAATAGGGGCTACTTGCCCTTCTTTACCAATTATAGAAACATCTTGACTTTCTTCTATTCAATCATCATAATTTAGAGACAATTATCTTTTTTTCTGAAGACAAAATAATTACTTGCTAAGTTATTTATAAGGGAGACAAGGATGAGTCACAAATGTTTCACATTACTTTTAATTAAAAAGAGTGCCCAATGCACAGATATGTGACGGAAATATGAGATAGAAATTTAAAAAAAAAATGTTTGCTAACGCTTCTCTTGGATCTGGAACTATTTTGTGAATTGAAAATATTATCAAAATGTCATCTCCTCTTCTTGGAAAGGAAATTAATGCCTAGTGTTTAATTTTGGTAAGTGGAGGGTAGCAGCCTTAGCTGAGGCTCTCCTATTAAGATTTAATTTCAGCAAATACAACAGAGTGCTTCTGTTCTTTGTGAAGAAGGCCAAGACGGGGACACTTACCCCAAAGTGTTGAATAAAGATGCCATAGTAATTTTTTGAGCTATCTATTTGATTGCTTCAGCTTCAAGGTAGTTCATCACTTCACTATAATTCACCCTACATTGCCTCTTACACCCATACTACATTTTCCCATCAGTCCGATTAGAATAGTGATGCCTTTACCAGATTAATCTTTCTTTCCTTAGCACGTCTGCATTTAGGATAAACAGAGCCAACGCTACCCATTTTGATTAATACACTAAGATTTCAGCCTGGAAATGGCTGAGAGTGAATTAGATTTTAAACACGCACATATTTTAAAATCTGCTCTCTGAAAAGAATATGACTCCTTATAATTTCTTTAACTTTTCTTTATAACTGCTTACTTCTGTAACCTTTGGTTACAGTTTCCTAAAGGCAGCTTTGTTGAAAATCGGATTATACTAGAGCCTTTGGAGGATATAGACTGCTTTGCCATAAAGACTGCTGCATCCATCTTTCCAGGCAGAAGAGTTTCTTTAAGGACTCAAGTGAAATAAAAATTAGCAAAATAAGGTGAAATCATTGGTTAGTCTGGCATCAGTGTGAGTTGTCTTGCATTATGTGCTCTCCAAGTTTTTCAGATTCTTCTTTGTTTGGTCCAAGCTATCTTTCTGCTAAAATGTGGTTAAATTTTGAGGCCAGATGAGTTGTTTTAATTAAATTATGATGCATGAAAACCAATGTACTCCCCCCCCCATCCCATACCCCTTTTCATAGGAATTTGGCACATAAATCACTCAAACGCTGAGAAAAAAAATTAAAATAAAAAGTACATTTAGTCAGCACCTGAGTTAGGAAAGGGGTGAAATTCTATTGTCTTTTCCCAGAAGAAATAAGGTCTTAGCAACTGTGTAAGGAAAAAGAAGGTATCTGAAGAGAAAGGAATAATCAGGCATATAAGCTATATATGTGCCTTTTGGGGGTTACTTTTTTAATTCAATAAGAGAAATGATGAAACTTTGTCATTCGGTTTGACACTATGTGAATTTATAACCCTTTCCAATTTAGTAATGATGAATCAGCAAAAAATAAAACGAAACAAAAACCAAGGTATCTTGAGCATCTTTTTCTTGGCTCCGTGGTCCTTTGAATAAGGATAATACAACAACCCACTTGCCTGTAGGAAGACAGTCTGCTGCTTCTCCTTGACTGAGGCAGGTGGGCTGGGCATTCTACGTGTCTGGTGGCACATATGATCGGCATGTCTACCAGGAGCTGCAGCGGTGTAGACAGAGATCAAAGAATAGGGTAATTCCAGCAGGGCTGGGCATGAATCATATCATGGTGTAGCCTCCCAGACTTCTTACTGAGCTAACTCTATGTGAGCAAGATTTAAATAGAGAATTTGAGACCTCTTGTTACTGGGTTCTTTTTCTTCGTTCATTGTACCGTTTTGTTTTTAGAAAGTAAAAGAAGACAAAAGGTAAAAAGGAGGTTAAAGTGTGAAGGGAGTGTGGAATAGAAGGACCCCCACTGCCTGGATTCCTGGATTCTACTTCTGTGACTGCTGAGTGACCTTGACACAAGTCTTTTAACCTCTGAAGTTTCTCTCTCTCTCTCTCTCTCTCTCTCTCTCTTATTTGTCCAAAGAAAAAATTGGAAACACCTTTGGTTCATTCAAAAATTCTGCAGTTATAATAGTAAAATAAAAATGAGTATCCTACAGAAAATACACTTAAACCATACTTCTTACAGTGATTCAACGAACTCTAACGTTTTATAGCCAACTGCTCATAATTATAGTGTGGATCTATGTACACATAGTGTGTGAATAGTGGGTCTCTTGCCTCTGAGAATGTCTGTCACAACCACAGCCCCTGGTGACCAAAAGTGCCATAAATGGCTCCCCTGAAGTGGCCATATTCTGACCCCATTGCCCTAGTCACGATGGATGAAGCCAGTTTGGGGTACCCAAGGTAAACGCAGCCAACACGTAAGTATGAATGATGAATGGTTTAAAGTATGAGTGGAATGAAGTGGTATGGTGTGACAGCTCCGCTCTGAGGGAAATAGGGACTCATCAGACCCATTAGAACCCCCTCAGGACATTGAACTTGTGAACACAGACAAAGACCAGTGGGTATGGGACCAGAAACATGTAGCCTCCCACAAGGGAGAAGACATTTGCGGGTCTCTACTGCAAAGAGAGTGAAACAGTAATCTGGCCATTAAAGGTTGTGCTTAGCACATTGAATTCACTTAATAAGTGATTTCTGAATGAAAAACAAGTGTCTCACTGATTAGATTGTGAAATTTTAGGGTACGCCTTCTAACCCTTTGAATCTGTAATAGCAATTGGCAGTCTATTAGGTATTTTGTAGATGGTAGGTGAATATTTGTTGATTCTGACTTCAGTACAAACTCAGAAGACAATTAGCTGGTATTAGAAAGAGTCTGAACATTGTCCACTTCAAAGCTACGTGGCAAATCTTGTGATTAAATCCATAACCTTGCCCTTGTCATTCTGAGTGTCTAAGCTGGAATTTTAAAGCTGATTGGTATAATGAGGCATTATGCAAGGAATTATGGTTTGTGAAGTTTTATAGGAAACAGATTTACTTTAAAAAATTAAGTTAATTTATTTACTTTGAGAGAGAGAGAGTGGGGTAGGAGCAGAGAGAGAGGAAGAGAGAACTCCAAGCCCAGGCTTGAACTCACGAACTATGAGATCATATTCTGAGCTGAGATCAAGAGTCAGATGCTTAACCGACTAAACCACCCAGGCACCCCCAGATTCACTTTTAAAACATCTTCAGTGTTACTTCTTTAAAAACAGTTAACATTCATTTAGAGTCAAATTTGGTGAATAATGGTGGGAGTTATGGTAAGTATGGGTTTGCAGAAAATTCAAGGACACCATAAAAGTGAAAGCTTTTCTTAATAAGACAATATTTATGGCAAGGAGGAATTCACAGTCATCTGGGAGTGGGAAATAGAAATAGAATCGAAAAATATATTATGATGTGTTACACAAAATAATGGAAGATGGTAAATAATTACTCTGTGTTATAAAGGGTAAGAAGTTGAGTAGAAGTAGCCAGATTCAGAACAGAGCAGACTTCTTTGAAACATTATGCATTCAGACTGGATGCATAGCAGACTGGATGATTCAACTATCAAGCTTCATTTTCTCTAGAAACAATTAATGAAAATAAAAAATCAAAATTACATTATCAGAGACATGGAGTGGGGAGTATATAACTGGCCACTGGTTTTAAAGTTTCCTAACTCTACCAAGCCTCATTTCTCTCTTCCTTGATTATTATTCTGTTTTTTTAATTTTTAACAGGATATATTATATTACTTTATATATAAATGAATACATATAAATATATAAATGAATACATATATGTATATTACTTTACAGTAATGGAATAAATGATTCCTGTTCTTTTGTCATAATCTTAGGATACTAGAATCTTATTCTAATGCTGCTGCCAGTACTCACAATATTTTGGGAACACATTCTTTTAAAATAACTTTCAGCATTTTATGAGGTATTACATAACCTCAGTACTTCAAAGTTACCTGTTGTTGGAATAAACAAAAGTAATTGTGAGGGCATCTTACTTCTCTTTCTTTCTTTCCTCTTCCCCTTCCTGTTCCTCCTCATTGCCCTCCTCCTCCTCCTTTCTCTTCCTCTTCTTCCTCTTTCTTCCTCTCCTTCAAAGTTTTATCACTGTGTCCATATATGTATAGACACCCAAGAAAAATAATTCTAGCTCTTGATATCTTCTTGGGAACTGCTACGTATTTCATTGTTCAGAACACCAGTTTTATCTTGATCTCTGAGACCCAAGCTCTTGAATGCTTCAGGTGCTCTATAGCCAGTCTTTGTCATGTTTTGTTCTTCACCACCACTACCTCCCCCAAAGACACCTACATAAGCTCCTGATAACTAGAGAGGTGCCTAGACAAGTCCAAAAATGCCCTTGTATTCAGTAGAGAGAAGACTGAGATGTGGAATCTTACTAGAGAACACAATTGAGGAAAGCAATCTGTTTCTTCCAGAAAACTACTTAGCTACATCAACTTCTATACAATTTTCTTGCTACATTCCCAGAATCAGCCATTCAAGAAAGTTAGTGAGACATAGTGTCTGACCAAAACTAAGCGATAATTCACCAATTAATTCTGAATGAATATTGGCCCCATTAAAAACATTAATAACACCGTGGATGTTTAAAGGTATATACCCTGAGAACATTCAGACTTAGATCTCCAGTTCTTCTGAAATCAACATACTCGTCAACTTTCTTATGGTTAAGCAGATAATATCTTTCTTCCCCGTAGCCCATCTCTAATTTCTTTGAGGGCAAATAACTGTCTCTCATGATAAATACCCTTTATCCAACCTCTAGCAGAGCACCTGGCGCAGAGCAGAATATCTGTTGGATAAATGTTGTTAAGGAAGTTCCAAAAATCTTTCAAGGAATGGGAGCTGTAAAATAGCATCTAGCTTCCTGAAATAGTGCCTACAAAGACACCATTGCTCATTTGAATGCATACTTTGTGGAATGTTATTTTTAATTAGTCTCATTTATAGTTGCATATTATTTTGGATACAGATTTGGATGTACACTAAGTTGGTCGACCCTGAGGTCAAGTTATGATTGCTGCTTGGGTAAAGTGTTCCTTCTGGAAACTAAACTTTTATACCTGTAAATTAGTAATTTTCCTTAATTATCTTTATCTATACAATATAGTATTGTGGCTTAGGGAAACGCTGAATCTTTTTTATTGATTGTATCCCCTTTTTACTCTGTTCCCCCACTTTTATGGCCTACCTTTCCTATCCATGTGGTGTCCATCATGTGCTAATTTTACCTTCAATCACATTTTTTTTTCTCCAGCTTTTTAACTTTGCCCTGATGTTCTCTTCCATTTTATTCTTTTTCCATCATAAAATGGCTCAAACCCTTTTGGGAACAAAGGTGGATGTTAATAAAATCACAAAATTGTATGTGGAACTTGTCTAAGGTCATAGTGATGCCTAAACGCAGCAGAATTGCTGAACCAGTAGAGCTTAGTTGGTCCAAGTTCCAGTTCACAAGAAACCATTACATAAAGCATCAGAATAAAATTTTGTTGAAAAATGAGTGAGTGGGTGAGTGAGTGAGTGAGTGAGTGAGTGAACCACTGGAGAATATAGTTTGGGTTGGTCTGTATGCCATGAATTAAATTCTAGTTAGCATCTGTCTTTAAGCATATCTAAAACCATCTTTGAGCATATCTAAAACCATACTCATTACATCTTTTGTGTTACATCTCTAATGATGAGCTTTCTAACTCTTCTACAGTAAATGACTCTTCTCTCATAAACCACTGCCAATGAAAGACTCTAAATGAGAGAAATGGCATTCATTTGGACTGAGAATATAAGTGATTATTTGTTGTGTCCTACAAAAAGCACACAATGCCAGAACTCTTATCTGTTCTCCCAGTTGATAATTCAAAACTTTTTCCTGTGAGTATGGAGTATGGCCCTGCTTGGCCTGAGGCTTATGCTTGCCTTGCTCCTGTTGGAGCTCAATGTCCCCATCAGGTTCCCTCGCATAGCACAGTAGGGTATTGCTAAGTAAGTATATTCTTCCATGTCTGAACACTTAAACTCATTGATGAGGAAGTCACCGTGCTGCTGGTACTAGCAGATGTAGTCACTTATCAGTACAATGAGTTTAGTTTATAATTCTCAGCCTCATAGTTATGACTACAGAATACAGTTCGTTAGGACGCCATTGCATTAAGCAGTCCTTGCCACAAAGTGAGGCGTCTGTACGCTGAGGAATCCTCATATTAAGAAATGACAAAACTGTGCATACTGGTTGGAATAAATCACTGAAGCAAACAGAAGGGAAACACAGAGTGTGTGTTTAATGTTAAACTGAGAAGTTAATGTGCCCACCTTATAAGGGAGACTGTAAGACCGTACAAATTGCAAGTGAAGCCCAAGCTCTTATTATAAAATCTAATAATGATTATTTGCTAGGCTTGCATTGTTCCACAGTTAACCTATTTTCCAGCTTGAAAGTAGTCTTTTCTACTTAATATGTTTTAAGGCATTTATATTTAATTCTAAACTACAACTACCTAACAAAAATTAATTTTCACATCTCTCTTATGTGAAAATAATCCAGTTGAATGAAAGAAAGATAAAAAAATTGTGTTTAAAAAATGTAGTCCTTCATTCATACTTAACTATTATAAGCCAAGCACATCACTGACTGAGAGAAGGGAACACAAGCAAGATCATTTTGTTTTTTAGGTTTAACAATTTTTTTTTGTTAATGTTTATTTATTTTTGAGAGAGAGAGAGAGAGAGAGAGAGAGTGCACAAGGGACAGAGAGAAAGAGGGAGACACAGAATCTGAAGCAGGCTTCAGGCTCTAAGTCATCAGCGCAGAGCCTGATGCGGGGCTCCAGCTCACAAACTGCGAGATCATGACCTGAGCAGAACTCGGACACTTAACCCACCGAACCACCCAGGTGCCCCACAAGATCATTTTGTGATTTTTAGAGTCTAAGTAGTTTACTCATTTTTCCAAAACCTTGGTATTTACTCATTCTCTGTTCAACAAGGATTCAATAAGAACCTTTTTTACTTTTAAGTGTTATTGTATTATAAGTAATATGAGTACAAAAATTTTTTAGTATATTTTAGTAAAATTTTAGTAAATTGCTACCCTCAAAGAGTTCAGTTCAGTTGACATGAAGAATCTGGAGTGTAATTAAAAATGAAAAAAAGGTTATTTAATATAAGAATTTTTTTTATTTGCTGTATGCCTAAAATGAGAAATTATAGGATTAAAATGGAATGGGGATAGTTGGGAAAAATTTCTTGGAGGAGACAAGAGTTAAGACATATAGTAGCGAGGACTTTGGGTGATTATGATGTGACAATGTGGGTTCATCAATTGTAACAAATGTGCCACACTGTTGGAGGATGTTGTTAATAATGGGGGGGTGGGGAGGCTGTGCATGTGTGCCAGCAAGGGTTATATGGGAAATTTACGTACCTTCCTCTTAATTTGCTGTGAACCCAAAACTACTCTTTAAAACAAGGATTTTATTTTTTTTTAATGGCAATACCAAAATGGTGAGTAATTGTAACTTTCATCCAGTAAACTGGTAGGTATATAATTTTATGTAATATCTTTGTTAAACTGTTCGTATATAGCCATTAGAACTTCACATATGCATATTCTGTGACCTAGCAGTTCCTCTCCTAGATATATATCTAAAAGAAATCCAAACAAATATGTACAAAATATTCACAACAGCAGTCTTTCTAATAGCCCTAAAGCAGAAACAACCCAAATGCCCATCTGCTGATGAGTGGATAAACAAATGTGGTATATCCATACAATGGAATACTATTAGGCAACGAAGAGGAATAGCGTATTGATACATGCTACAACATGGATGAACCCCCAAAACACTGTGCTTAGTGAAATAAGCCAGTCACAGAAGACCACATATTGTGTAGTTCTATTTATATGAAAGGTCCAGATTGGGCAAGGTAGATTAGTTGTTACCTTCTGGTGGGAAGGGGGGTAGAGAGCAGCTGCTAATGTCTGTGAATTTCTTTGTGGAGTGATGGACTGTTCTAAAGTTAGATTATGGTGATGGATGAACAGCTCTGTAAATATACCTAAACCGTTAACTTGTACGTTTTAAATGGTTGAATTTTATGATATGTTAATGATTGCCCAAAGAAACTTCTAAAAATCACAATGAGATACTAGTACGTACTCATTGTAATAGCTAAAATTTTAAAAGAATGGCAATCACAAGATATAGCACTACTGTAACTTTCACCCAATAAGCTGGTAGAAACATAAATTGTTACAATATGTTGGAAGAAACTTTTTGACTGTAGACACAAAAACTTAACACATAAATCAAAGTGTGGTGGGGCTCCTGGGTGGCTCAGTTGGTTAAATGTCCGACTTCGGCTCAGGTCACGATCTCACGGTCCATGAGTTCGAGCCCCGCGTTGGGCTCTGTGCTGACAGCGCGGAGCCTGGAGCCTGCTTCGGATTCTGTGTCTCCCTCTCTCTCTGCCCCTCCCCCATCCATGCTCTGTCTCTCTCTGTCTCAAAAATAAATAAATGTTAAAAAAAAATTTTAAATCAAAGTGTGGTTTATAGAATACAACAATGAAAATTATCTCCTCCTCCTCCTTCTCCTCTCAATAACAGAGAGCCTCATAAATATAATCCATTATAAAGCCATCCGATACACAACATACATTCAAATACATTAGTCTATTCATTTAAAATGAAAAAATAGACATAATCTCTGATGTCTGGGATTGAGGCCATAGCAGCTGAAGGGAACGCAAGGGACCTTCTGTGAGTGTAGGTGCTGGTAATGTCCTACTTCTTGTTTTAGGTTATAGATACACTTATGTTGTATTTGTGAGAATTCAGTGAGCTGTATTTGTTATGAATTGTGCACCTTCCTGCATATACTTCAATTTTAGTAAGGGTGTAGGGGACGGAGGGCAAACAGAACCCAAACCCGGCAAAGCACCCATTCTCTCTGCAGAGGCAGCCACTCCTCAGCTCCACCTGGTTTTGCCTACGAGAAGGCAGGCTTAGTGACTTCAAACTATCTACTTTGAGAGAAGCTGGAAATATTTACATGAAATCCTCCATTTTTAGGTGTTGGCAAAGATTTCAATTATAAAAATATCGTGAGAACCACGCAAAGCACCACGAGAGCTGGACTTTTCCGTCCCTTGGTAGTTTTGGCAGCTGGAATGGCTCATTCGGGTGGTTCTGTCACTTCTACGTACGTGATCCTGGAGACATCTCTTAACCTCCCCAAGCCTCAGCTATCTCATCTGTAACACTTAGGATAACAATGCTTCCCTCTCAGGGTTAGTAAGAGGATTGACTCATGTGAAACCTCACTGAAGACTATGCCTCTGATTCAGCAGGCTCTCAATAAGTGACCATTGTTATTATTTTTATTGCCAGACTGCTCTCGGGATAACTGAAGAGAAAAAAGGGTGACAGTTTGAACAAAGACATACAGCCACAGCTTTCCACACGGATAGTTTCTTGTCATCCCTATCTTCCTTCTCTCCCACTAACTGCCTTCCTATCTTAAATCTCCTCTTGCTATAGCCCTCCTAAAGCCCATCGTAGCCACGCCCCCTGTTTAGAATGAAAATGGAAATAAGGTAGCTGGAAGATCAATTTCTATTTACCCATGTTGAGTCTCCGAACTCATTTTTTTCCCATAGAAATACAATGATCTGTGGTAGTTTATTTCTAAAATGTTATGCTTATTCTAGGAAAAGTAGGCTATGATTCAGATAGGCTTTTCTGGACTGTCTGGACACTTAACCACGGTAAATAATATAACATTATTTTCAGAGATAAATGCATTTACAATTTCAATCTGCCTAAAAAAAGAAAATTTGATGCATACCTGTCTCTTGACACAAAACTTCTCGTACTACAATATTAAGACTCTTAAATTTCATACGTAAACAAAATGGTAAGGTTAATTTTTATGACGTAAAATCCCATAGATCATTAAATTCTTATTTTAGCTTTTATAGGTCACATTTTACAAACACGAGTAACAAATAAGAACATTTTACATTTTAAAATCCCTCATTCTATATTTTTTATAACATTCTACTGCAGAAATAAGGAAAATAAAAGACAAGCCTTGGCAGAAAGATACAAACCTTAAGGGTAAATCAGAAAGTGAGTGACAACCACCTGTATAATCAAGAATTTGCTCTACTAAATTTTGCTCGTCTACAATTGATTTTAGGCATTCAGAAAGCATTTGGATGTACTTCTCCATCTGGCCCTTTTCCCCAATATTTACATTGAAAATCATTAAATTCAATAATTAAACATTATTTGCATGGTGTGGTTCATAATTATTCTAATTAATATTTCCAAAGTCATGTGAGGTCAGGATTTATTACAACCCACATTCAGATGAAAAAAGTAAGACAAGGGGCAAAATTGGGATTGGGCTCCAGTCTAGTATGACTTTCAGCTCAGGCGATTAGTTGTTGCCTTAGAATGATGCCCCAGGAGTGGTTGTTAACAGGCCTCCAAAGTCCATACCTTTGTCTCCTCAGCAGGAAATAATAGCATTCTGGAAACCCATAGTATATCAATTTACTCCTTCCTTTTAGTGAATATTTCCATTCTTTGGCTCAGATCAAGGTGGTGAGGCTGATCTCTCCTGCTGCACCTTATAAAGGTCTGGGAAACTCAGCCCATTTCCTTGTGCCCTTGTTAATAAGAAAGAAACTTTTATTATTATTATTATTATTATTATTATTATCATAGTGAATTATTTCATCCTTGTAAGGAAAAGCCAAAGAAATATAGGAAGAAAGGGAACATGAAATCTCACTTTGCAATACAGAAAACAATTATTTCAAAGAGTGTGTCGTGTGTATAAGTAAATGTGTGCATAATAAAAATGTAGAGTGTAATTCAAAATTTTGAAGTATCTCAGCAAAAATAGAAATTCTGTGCTCCCACATCTTTACTACCCTCCCCTCTCAAGCCGCTGGCTTATTATACCAAAATAACCCGCCCCCCTTTAAAGAAAAATAAGTGGAAATAAAGAGCAACCCTGCATCAAGAAGAGAAAAAAGTGAGAATAACATATTGGGAACAGAAACTGCAGTCTAACTAGTGCCTCCCCACCTTCATTACCATCCTTCCAAATAAATCTCCCTGCTCCTCTTGAGCTGGCAAATAAAAAAATCAAGCCACAAGATATATGTGTGTGCTTCTTCTGATGAGCATCACCATCCATCTATAGTACGTCCCACATGCCAGTTTGAAGATGGGCTAGCGGGAGAATTAAAGACTTCAGAAAGTCCACAGCATAATCAAGAAGGCTTTTTTCTTCTGACTACACAGCTTTCATCTCTGTCTTGTGTGATTTTCTCCCCATCTCCTTCACTCTGTGGCAAAGATGCTGAGGGCTGATGGGACAATAACGGATCATATACCTAACCTTCTAGGGCAACCAATTGGTTTCCAATATGGGGCACAAATGCCTTTGATAAGTTTCATTTTGGCAAGGACTGTTCGTTCAGGTGTATCCACACTCACACATTAGAATCCTGAATTCTGAAGTTTTAAAAGACGATGTCCAATTTCAAATGATTTTTTTTTTAATTCAAGTACAAAATCGCTTTTAAAGTACGTGGCGAGATACAAACATTGCTTCAGATTTCAGTGAAAGCACTAAACATTTTATCTGAAATAGTTGGATGTTTACCTTTGTTTTTATATCACTGCAAGTAACCCTCCTCTAAAACATAATGTTTTTCATTGTTTGAGGCTTGATGGCATATGGTTAGATGCCTAGGAAGTCATTTATTCTAATTTCCCACCCTGGCTGGGATCCTTTCTACGATATCCACACCCCTGCTTAAGCACTTCTCTGTCTTGGGTATGGCTCTCCCTCTCAAGAGTACAGGTTCCATTTTGGACTTTTCTAATTATTTAAAAATTCTTTGTTACATGGAGTTTGTGATTTCACTGACTGGTACTAATTTGGTGCATTAGAAAAAGTTGATCCTGTTTTTCATATAGCTGTCCTTCAAGCATTTGAGGAAAATCCTACATCTCACCTGAGATTCCTTTTCTCTGTGTTATAGACCCTTAAGTTCCAGAACTTTGTCCCCTAGTTGTTTCTACTACAACCTCTCCATGGTGGATGAGGCAGCCACTATTCCATTTGAATTGGAATGCAAGTTGAAACCAATTTACTATCCTTGGTATTTTGGTTTCAATATGATAAATTTCAGTGAAGATGGAAATTGGAGATGGATTAAAGCTCTTTAATAATTTGAACATGCTGTAGTTTGGGTACTGGTCCAAGGTTGATGTCAGTATTTCCTCTACTTCAAATTGAATTAAGGAATTATATAGGATGTCAACGGTGCCCTTGATAATGCAGCTTCCATTAAAACGAACTGGTTCTTAGCAGATCATTGGGGTCAAAATACCCATATTTGGCAAGATCCTCAGTGCTAAATTATTAAAAGACCAAGGCAATAAAAGTGAACGACTGAGTGATATCTGTAAACATTATGTCAGAACTTTGGTTTGGCTTAGTTTAAGAAATGATTAATTACCTTTTATCCATTGTTATTCAAGTTCATAAATTTCAAAGCTGTGTCAGACACCTAGAATCTAGAATATCCTTGTTTGATAGCAATGTATACCTTAAGTCCATGGCAGGTTCCATTTAGGAGTGCTATTTAATACCTTATAAAATACTTATAGAAGATTTTTAGAGGAAAATATTGCTCAGAAACTTAATCTCCTTTTATGCTACTCATCATCTTCTGCCAAGAGAACTGGAGAATGTTCTATCTTTGTTGCATGAGATCATGCGTATCTACTGCCAAACTTCAGAGAGGCCACCCAGAGTCCATATTTCTCCATCTGTCAGCACCAGGAAACCACTGAAATTTGTGGATGAATAATCATTAATACAATTCTGTGGCTCTTTCCCTGGGTTCAGGTTTTTTTGAAGAAGTTAGGTGTACAAATATAGTGACTATCTGAGATAAGTATTATATTCATTCGGTTTTATTACTTCTTTAACAGTGAAATTGCCTTCAAACAGTAACAGAACACTTAGTACCTCCCCACTTGACCTACAAATCCTATATATACTGGTGGCACAGACTAAATACGTATCAAATATCTCTGCTTGTGGCTGGAGTTCAGTGTTTACCCAAATGCCTTTACTTAAAAAAATGGAAAAACTGGGGTGCCTGGGTGGCTCAGTCGGTTGAGCGTCCAACTTCGGCTCAGGTCACGATCTCATGGTTCATGGGTTTAAGCCCCGCGTCGGGCTCTGTGCTGACAGCTCGGAGCCTGGAGCCTGCTTCGGATTCTGTGTCTCCTTCTCTCTGCCCTCCCCCACTCATGCTCTGTCTTTCTCTGTCTCAAAAATAAATAAACGTTATTTTTTTTTTAAATGGAAACACTATTACTTAACTGTATCCTTTGGTGAAAATATCTTTAAAATGAACTCCAGGGAGATGCTTGGATGGTGGTGACATAGGTAAGAGCCTCGATGAAGAATCCTGTTGACTTGGAGAATGTTGATACCGTGTAAATCTTAGAAAAGGGCCTGGTTTAGGAGGGAGGATGATTCAGTCTGAGATATATTTACTTTGAAGTGACTGTATGATATTTAAGTGAAAATGTCGTAAGCATGTGAAATGATGAGGTTGTGCTTCTCAGAGAAGTCAGAACTGAAAATATAAATCGAGGCATCAATCAGGATATAGGTTATTTCTGAATCAATGACAGGCTATTAGTTCACTAACGTGGTTAAAAGTGAACAGAAAGTATAGGAGAAGAGAATGAAAAGGAAAAAGAAGTGGGGTAATAGTAGAAATTGTTTTAACTGTCACAGAAGCCTGTGGGCAAGAGAGCTCAGAGAGGCAACGGTCCCGAGCTTCTAATGCTGCCTACAAAGATGATATCGAATGGTTAGAAAACGTTCATTGGAACTGATTTTCCTTATCACTGATTCTTTCCATTGCTCCGTTTCATGCAAAACCCAAACCATTCTCACTGACTTTTGTAATGTGCTGCTTGCTCTTCATGGTCACAATTCGACCAGGTCACCATCACCAGGACGTGAACTTAGAACTGCTTTTATTGAATGAATGTGGTGGATTTCATCATCTCTATCTCTTCGTGGCATCTTTCAGCTACTTAATAAAGATGAATTTCTGGTTACCGAATGAAGTCTGTTCCCGTGTAACCCTCACTTGACTATATATAAGTAAAGTTTAGGATTTGAGGGTCATTGATACACTACCATGGTCAACTGAGCTAACCTAGCGTAGACATTTGACTCAAGTTGCATTGTAAGTTGCCTGATTGATTCAACACTAATAGGTAAACAGGTCATTTCATTTGGAGAAATATGGAGGCAGAAAACTATAGTTCCTTTTAACAATTGATCACTGCCAAAGAGGGAGGAAAAAAGACCAGTGTGTGGAGGTGATTTCTTCCAAGTAACTAGCTGAATAATGTAAACCTTGTGCTCATTGGTTTTAATGTTGATCCATCTTATTAAAATTATGTTCAGGAATGAAACAAAGGCCCAACAAACTCCTCACTTTTCTCTTCTCCATTTTGGCTCTTCAGTCTTGCAATTGACTTCCTGCTCATCATGCAGAGATCAACTAAATTCTCAGAAACAGATGGTGTTCCCTTTACCACTAACTTATCCTTCTGTAGTTCGGCAGTTGGCAAGGCCAGATGGATTAACATCCTGGAATTAAACTTTTCACCAAATTCTTATAAGTAAGCAGACGTTTTATTAATATGGACTTCTGGACATGGAACAATACCCAGAGATGATTGATTAGAAAATCTAATTAAAGGCAACAATGTGGAAGAACTGAAGCAGTGAGTTCATTCCGAAAATAAGCAACATATTTATATCCCATACTCTTTGAATAATAACATTGAAACAAGAATATATTTTACAGTGGCTGGCCAAAAAAACCATTGCCTGCCCATGACTTGCCTTTATCCTCAGACATCTAAAACTGGCTACAGATAAATCCAACAAAAATAACATATAACATATAGGTCTCAGGAGTATTTTTGGCGGGGGGAGAGAGAGTTGGGATACCACTCAAATTCTTCACTTCCCTCAACTTCATTGATATTCCATCATCCAAAACTCGTTAAAAAAAAACCCCACTAATAATGTGCCTAGTATTATAAGAACCTGCCTAGTTTAGTAAAGTGCTTCCCTTATATGAATTCGAAAGGAAATACATTGTCCCTATACATAAAACTGTAAAACCAACACAGAGCAGAATAGAAATCTCTAAAGCTACAGGCTAGCTCCATCTTGGTCACTCGAGTCACACTTTAAATACTGTTTTATCAGCGAGAGCTTCCCTGATCACTAACATAACATCACTAACGTAACATAACATCTCTAGTCACTATTACTTCAGCCCTGCTTTATTTTCTTCATAGCCCTCGTTGCTACCCGGTATGCATTTGTTCACTGAATGTCTCCCTTCCCTCCCCTTTTCTCTCCCCTGGAAGGTGTGCCTTCTAAGAACCGGGATTTGTCTATATTGTCACTAATGGAATCTCACTACCTCAAACAATACCTGACACGTAGTAGGCACTCGTAAATATTTGTTGCATAAATAAATGAATGAGTAAATGAATACAGAAGAGGTGGGTGATTTCTAGTCCAGGAAGTCTGCCCTGTAATTAAGTTTAGGTATTGATGTATCTGAAGGAAGATCAGTCATAGAATAGGTTAGTTAGAACATTGAGGCACAGAGGCAAAACTTGTGGTGCCCATCTAGGAATTATCAGGAGGAGAGGACACCTGGTCATCACATCACTAGCACTCTTGCTATGAATGAAGGAAACAGGCTTTGCTCTTGCCCTTAGACCTCTCTTCTTCAACGTTCTCCTCCCTCTCTGCTTCCCTCATTCCCTTCCTCAGAGGAAACATCAGAATATCCTAGGTACTAGAGCCTAATCCCCTGGGTTCAGTCTAGACTCTGACACTGAGAAGGTGATGTGGGGCAAGTTAATCTCTCTCCACTTCACTTTCCACAAATACAAAATAACGATGATAATAGTCCCTAAGTATGCTTTGAATGTGGGATGAAGAAATCCATGTAAATCGCTCAGAATAGTGTCCATGACTGTGGGCTCTAGCACATATCAAGTACTCAGTGAATGTTAACTATTATTGTTACTTTGTCTTTTGTTGATTCCTATTCTGAGATATAGTAGGAACTCAAATATTTGATTTACTTTAATTGAACCTCTTGTTTCCAAGGTCTGCCACCTTTTGCTTTCATGAATTTTCGATTTTTCTTGCCCTTGTATAAATGTATTCTATACTGATGTTTCTTCTTCTCTGTTCCAGGATGTGCCCTCTGATATTATTAGTCAGCATTTTGTTAACAATCCTAACCTACTACATCCAGGCCCTTAATTATTTTTAATTCAATTGTATCTCTCCACCATTTTGTTTTTTGAACTTCAGTTCATGCAGGAGGCAACTCTAAATCATTAACTTTGTCTAATTCTTTCCTGTCTGAGATGTGTGTGACAGGCAGAATTTTAGGATAGCCACCCAAATTTACTACTCCCCTGGCGTCCACACCTTACATAACTCCCAGGAGTGTGAACTGGGCAGTTTTAGTAATGCTATATGGTACAGTATGGACATTCTGCTGGTCGGCCTGACGTAATCACATGCACCTTTTGAAACAGCTTTCTCTGGCTGAGAAAGAGCTAAATCAGATTAGGGGCAGGAGAAGAATTTGATGCACTGTCACTGGCTTGAAGATGGAGGCAATCATGTGGCAAGGAATGTGGGTGACCTCTAGGAACTGAGAAAGACCCAAGAGTTAGAGCCAGCGAGGCCAGTGGGGCCCCAGTCCTACAACTGCAAGGAACTAAGTCCTGCCAACAATAAGAATGAGCTGGGAAGCAGATTCTTCCCCAGAGACTCAGGAAGAAAAAGCCCAGGCAACACCTGATTTCAGCCTTGTGATTCCCTAAGAGAACCCAGAAATACTGGACCAGACTTCTACCTACAGAACCTCAAGCTAATAAGTAGGTGTTGTTTTAAGCCCGTAGATTTGTGGTCATTTGTTACACAGCAATAGGAGGCGAATACCCTGTGTTTCCCTTGAGGTATGCTAAGTCTTGTATGGATTATTACAGATGCAACCAAATCATGGTTGTATACCAGCAATACTCTCAGCCTAAGCTAGCATCGATCCAGATTATTGAGAGAGAGGAGATGAGCTATTCCACTGAACTCTCCAACGGTAAAGAAATTGACTTCAAATTCATTCTCATGCCTTTACATGCAATATACCTAAATTTCAACTTATTTATGGGATTTTAAATGTTTAAATATGTAATAATCTATAATTTCTTAAATAGCATGATTATAACATAACCATGTGAAAGGAATACTTTATTTAGAGTAGTAAATTATGGACTATGTCCAAAAGCTGACACTATTTCTCCTCATAAATCACTAAAAAGAGCTTTAGATAGTTAAAAGAATATCTGATCGAACAAGCTATTCACATAACAGTTTGTAAAGTATTAATATATAAACCCATTTAAGATTTCAAATTAACCCGAGGCCTAGAAGAGGTCATCTATTTCTCCCTTTTTGGGCTGTAAGTACATTTCAACCTGTTTTGTAAGTGTCTAAGGCATGAGGTCTTATAAACCCATGAATGGGATGCTTTGGGAGATGCGACCATATTACTCCTGCTTCTCCATATCTTTATTACTGATGTCAAGGAAATGTGACAATTTTTCAGATGTCGGATCTCTCTGTCATATTTAGCCTTGGAGAGGGTGAATTTAGACACCTTTATTTTATCCTGTATTTGCTCAGAAAAGCCCAGGACAGTATCCCCACAGAGACAGAAGATGGAGAAGGACAATGGAAAGTTCCAGTGAGATGAGAATGATTAAAAGGAGAAAGGGGGGAAGGAAATGAGATCACTTTCTCTGAGCTCTATATGCTCTCTGATATGATGCTCTCCAAAGAGGCTTGTACAGTGAAGTCATTCTGGCTTTGCTGTTATGTTTAGTGAAAGCCATGAATCTGAAGGAGCTCTCTGAATAGAGCTCTGTAGTAATACATCAATAAACCAGACCTATTATTGAGAGTAGCATTTTTAACAGTAGGTTTGGAAAGGGAAAATAAATTACAGATTACATGCTGCTTTGTTTTACAGGAAAGAAAGAAGCAATTATACAAGCCCTAATCCCACTGATATAAATTACTCCGTAATGACTCATAGAAACCAGAATACCCAGCTCATATCAGCCAGGGTCCAATCAAGGTACAAAACCACACAGTAATTTGAACAGGAGAAGTTTAATATAAAGAATTAGTAATTCTAACATAAGGTCGGAGTGCCAAGGGTTTGTCTAGTAAGAAGTGTACAGAACTCTAAAGAACCTAGGAGTAGCAGAGAGAAGGAGCAGCCACCAGCTCTGGTGCTGATACAGAGCGTCCGAGGAAGAGCTTCTGTGTGCGAGGCCTGGGGGAGGGCATGGCTCTAGCTCACCGAGCGGCAGAGAGATGGTTGTGGTGCTGCCCTGGCAGAATTTGCTATGAATCTACGCTTTCTGGTTCTGGGAAAAGCTCTTCGCGGGAGGCGTCTCTCTGGAGCCACCCTGCTGCACAGCTGCCCAGGGGGTGCCCCTGGGGGAAGCAGCTGGCCGAGGGTGCCACTGCCGGCCGCAGTGCGCTGCAAGAGTCGTGCCCCCGAGAAGCTGCCTTGCAGAAGCTGGGCCCTCGGAAAGCGGCCCGCCCTGCGGAAGATGGGCCCCCGAGAAGCCGCCCGTCCTGCAGGAGAAGCTGCCCGTCCTGCAATGACCAGATGCTGGAGACGCAGCCTACGCTATGGGAGCCAGGCCCTGAAGGAGTCGCATGTGCGGAGGAAGCCTGGAGCCTCGTGCAGGAGAAGCTGCACAACTGCCTGCAGAAGCCTGCCAGTGGAGCCTCTAGAATGAGGAAGGAAGGCTGTTCATCCTGATGTCTCTCTAGTGCCCTCTACCGACAGCTCCTGCCATCATGTCCGCCGACAAAGGGAAAAATGTTTGAAGGACCCAGATCCACAGTCCCAGATCAGGCAATGAAGGTGGGATTGGAGCTGAGGGGCAATGAATTGATAACATCCTTCAATGTAACCCCTGTGCTCGGCATAGTGGGGTTTTATTTGTTTACTTGTTTTTCAATATGTATTTTTGAGAGAGAGAGCAGGTGAGAGGCAAAGAGAGGTGGGGGGTTGGGGGGGAGAGGATCAGAAGCAGGCTCTACACTGACAGCTGAAAACCCGACGCAGGGCTGGAACCCAGGAACCGCAAGATCATAACCTGAGCGGAAGTCAGACGCTCAACCGACTGAGCCACCCAGGCTCCCTGGCATAATGTTTTTTATCCGTGAAGGAATTCTCCCTGATACTTGTACTAGACTGCTTGGGAATTTCTGTCTCTACCATCAGCTCTGATCATTTGAGAATGTTTACATTTTTTTATGGTCAATAAATAACACTGTTGTATTTATAACATGCCGGTAAACCCACCCAACTTTTCACATTCCTGTCTCCTAACACAGATCTACTTCTCCTCCATGCCCTCGTTGAAATTGTCCCTGAGTGAGCCTGTGTCTTTACCATTCTGAGCTTTCTTCTCCTCGCTAAATATAGCCAGCCCTTCTGGTGCTACACAAAGTAGGACAGACAGTATGATATTGTTCTTGTCCTGATTGATTTGCTGGAGGGATCGTGAGCCTTAGAAATGAGGCTCTGCTGTCTTTAACTTTCTTTGCCTACAAGGGTGACTATGGACTGAGATAGTTTTACGCAGAGTTTCAGTGGAGCTGAGGACTTTTCAGATATTTTTACTTTGGAAGATACAAATCATGGTTTTTAAAAACAATCACATTTATTGCATTCTGGAAAATACAGTGTGTGAAAATATATTTCATTAATGAAAATGTTTTGCACACATAGGTGTTTGTTATCTTCCTTGTTAAATCCCTGGAGACCTTTATTTCATTCATTTAATAGTTTATCCCCTGTGTTTAGTCCACAGAGACTTTGGAGGACATTTGATTATAACTTGAACTTGATGGCACTTTTCTATGCCACCAGACATTCATCCATTCATCAGTTACTCATTCACACATAGTTTAATTTATTATACAAATGGATATTGAGCATACAGTTTTCCTTGAGTAGTTGTGGGGAGAAAGGTGGTTGTGGACATGCATGACAGGTTATCCCATCTGTACAGCACTTAAAATCAGCCAGTACAACTGTTACAATAGAGAGGAAACTATGACAGATTTTTTAAGAGAGTCACAACGGCAAACCAAAGAAGAGACTTGCAAATTATTAATTAAAACTGGTATTTCAGGATCAAAGTCATGTGAGAATATGAAGATCACAGTAGACTCGGAAACTCCTTAAACAGGAAAGCTCCTTATGGTTGCCGTTGCTTTCCAAGCTCCTGGTCATGGTAGACTCCCTTTATTTATTTCATGGTTGCCTTCAGGGACAAATGCATTAATGAGTAACTAGTTAGCTCTGTGCGATTGTAAAAATGAGTGAGAAGAGTTGGTTCTAATTCTGCCACTAAATAACTGTGAACTTAGGAAAGTCACTTGTGTTCAGGGATCCCCAGGACCACTCCTGGGTTCAGTGATTTACAAGAAGGACAGAATTCAGCAAATCTGTTATACTCGTGGTTGCCATTATTACAGCAAAAAGATGCAGATTGAAGTTAGCCACAGTAAGGGAGCATAGGTCAGGGTCCAGGAGACAGCAGGGGCAATCTTCCTGATATTGCCTCCCAGGGCACTCAGCACCTCTTTTCCCCAGAAACAATATGTGACAACACTCATGGAGTATTCTCAACCAGGAAAGCTCATCTATGTTTTGGTGTCCAAGGTCTTTACAGGGGGTAAATCTCACGGACATGGCTGACCGCTTTTGTGGCTGAAGTTAGTCTCCAGCCCCTTCAGTGGTCAACGTGATAACACATGGGCCAAATGCCCCATCATAAATCACACTGTTAGCATAGATTCTCTCATGACTCAAAGTCCCCAGATACACAAGGACAGCATCAGGGAAGATATTCCGAGGACTTACAGGTTACTTCTCAGGAGTTTGGCGAGGCCCCAAACTTTCCTTGAGATGTGCAGAGTGTGGACAAAAGCTGAGTTAATCCTTTGCTGTTCATCATTTGATCTCTGTGCCTAATTATCTTCACCTATAAACTAAGGTGAAGGCGAGATGAGCAAAGATAATTCCTAGCTCTAAAATGCCACACTAATTTAAATTTCTAGTTAAGCAACACAGAAGTAGAGTAAGCTTTAAAGACCACTCTAATTCAACAAACAGTATAAAAAGCACGAGCATACAAAACAATGGCAATTTTTGTGTATTTCTTACAACTAAGCAGTAGTTCTCTTTATCTTTGCATTCAGCTTGTAAAGACAAGTGGTGTTCTCCAAGCCTCTCTCCCTTCTGGCCTTTCCACCCTGCCTAGAACCCCCACCCAAATCTCTGGAAAAGAAGTGCCTCTCTAGAGACTTTGAAGATTAGTTCAGGCTAATTGCTGTTGGATAAGTAGCGTTTAGCAGCTGTTTAATTTTTTTTTTCAAGGGAGATGGGCTTATTGTGCAGCAAGAAGAATTTAAGTTCAATTTAAGGACAATTTGCTAACAGAGAACATGAAAAACTAAAATAGTTATCAAGTTTTATGGAGTCTCCTTGCCTAGGAAAAAGAAAAAAAACCCAGAAAGTGTGTTCCTTTATTTTTCTGGATAGTTTTAGTTTGGATCTGAACTCACAAAGATGCTCTTTTTTTGTGGTAATACTCCTAAATTTCTGAGTTTAGGAGAATTACAGAACCAAAACATTACACAACCAAAATAAACTCAGCAGATTAGGCTGTGAAAGCAGACGAGAATGTTTTAGTAGACAGAACTTATTTATGGCACACTTCAGTTAAGTTTCAAGTTGAAGGTGGATTAATTTTGGAGTGCTGTACTGAGGTTATTTGGGATGGGAAATGCTAGGACATAGTTATGTTCTGAGCTGACATTCTAGCTTTCTGAAGCAGTAGGCTTCTGCTCCCAGGGAGCCAAACTGAATTTGAAATCCATGACTGCCATGTCTTTAGAGAAAGATTTTCTACTCAAAGAGCAAGGCAGTGAGTACATAGTTGAGCAGCTAAATTTGACTCAGCATTGGCCGATTCACATCTACTACGTGCCATCTGCTTCCAGCCAATGGGTACTTCCTTCGTTGGTTTTTTAGAGTGGCATCTTTACAAATGGTATAGGAGGCCATCATAGGAAATCATTACTCCTGGAGTAGACTAGGACAGTGTATCATTAAACATCACCATGGAAAGTGAGATGCGATGGCCAGCTCATGTAATTCTAGAACAATCCCATTAAGTTAAGAGCTCATTTATTACACAAATGAAAGAAAATGACACAGAATCTAACCAGGGAAGAATTGCCCTTAGTCTAAAAGTAGCATTAAACTCACTAAAACTAAAGTTCAGGACACAATCAAATCAGTACAGATCATCAAAGGTGCATGGAGTAAGAAACGGTAAAAGTATCTCAATATGAGCTAGTTGAAGATTTTGAGAAGTCGACAACTGCTACAGACTGAATGTGTCCCCCCCCCCAATTCATATGTTGACATGAATTCCCCAATGTGGTGGTATTTGGAGGTGGGGACCTTTGGGGGATTGATACCTTTATAAAAGGGATCTTGGAGCGCCCCTTCCTTCTTTCAGCCAAGTGAGAACGCTGCAAGGAGACGGCTGCCTGTGAACCAGGAAGAGGGCCTTCGCCAGACATTGAATTTACCAGTGCCTTGATCTTCCACTACCCAGCCTCCTGAACAAAGAGAAAGAAACATTCGTTGTTTCAACCGCCCAGCTTATGGTATTTTTGCCATAGCAGCCCAAAGGACTAAGAGAGCACCCCTCCTAAGTAGTTGAATGAAATAAATACAGTGGTTTGACGATCAGAAAAGTTTCCCAGGTTGCCTTTAACTCTGTGCATCTGTATTGTACCTGGAAGGCTTTTGGAGATGCAAAATCAGGCCCTGGTGTACACCTACAGGACAGAATCTGCATTTTCACGAGGTCCCTGGGTGGCTCAGGTCCATTCACATTTGAGAAGCACTGCTTGCAAATCTGTCCAGCTGCCTATTTTTGCACATGAAGTTTTATGAGTGAAGCTTTTACAGTTATGTATTGTCTATAGCTGCTTTTGCAGGACAATGGCAGAGATGAGTACTTGTGATGGAGACTGTATCTTCCACAAAGCCTAAACTATTTACTCTCTGGCCCTTTACAGAAAAGACTGATTTGTTTCCTAGATTTGTTGAGATAAGGGAACTGCCCTTTATTATCTATAATCACATAGGCTTTGCATACCTTTTTGCTTTCAATTTTCATAATCATTTTTTGCAGATAAAGGTAAACGATTTTTTTCAAGGTGCCATACCTAATTAGTGGTGGAGCCAGACCTCAGACCCAGGTCTATCTGACTCCAAGGACCACGATCTTTTCACTATGCACTATGACTTGCCTGCTAGGAATTTGGGACTCTCAATGCTTTGCTTATCTAGGGGTTAATTTGCCTCAGAAAAGAGAACTAATGTTGCCCAGACTCGTACATGATAGAATTGTTGCAAAAAGCCAGTTTCCTAAAAGTTATACTGAGAAATACCCCTGCCATGCAGGTGAGTAGATGGTGAGTATACTTGAGAAACCACATCAAGGACAGAAGCACACTTGGAGAGTTTCTGGAATCTGAGCTCAGTTGGTCTCTGCAGAGACAGATTTCTCTGGGCCTCTGCAGGGTTCAGGACTCCACTTTTCCAGTTTCTACTGGAGATTAGAGCCTGTTTCATCCCTAAAAGTTCCCCATTTTCAAATTACAGTGACTTATTTTAATGTCAACTTTGTGTTTAAGGGAAGGTCCCCAATTGTGAGAAGAGTCATACTTATTCATCATACTAACAATAGGTTAGTCTATCACAGTCTCTGCCTTCCAGAAACTAACAATGCAATCAGTTGGAAATAAGAAAGAGGGTTGAAACTAAGAGCTAGTTCTTTTAGGGCACCTGGGTTGCTCAGTCGGTTAAGCATTCGACTTCAGCTCAGGTCATGATCTCGCAGTCGGTGGGTTCAAGCCCCACGTTGGGCTCTGTGCTGACAGCTCAGAGCCTGGAGCCTACTTCACATTCTGTGTCTCCCTTTCTCTCTCTGCCCCTCCCTCCTCATGCTCTGTCTTTATCTCAAAAATAAATAAACATTTTTTCTAAAAAAATTAAGAGCTAGCTCTTTTAAAAACTAAACAAAAATTTGAAGAGAAGGATTTAACCAGTAATCAAAAAACTCCCAAAGAAACAAAAATCCAGGACCAGATGGCTCCACTGATGAATTCTACCAAACATTCAAAGAAGACTTAATACCTGTCCTCAAACTCTTCCAAAAAATTGGAGAAGAGGGAACACTACCAAGCTTACTTTACAAGACCAGGATTACCTTAATACTAAAACCAGATGAGGACACCACCAGATAAAGAAGGAGAAGGAGAAAAAGGAGAAGGAAGGAGGGAAGGAAAAAAGAGAAAGGGAGAGAGGAAATTATAAGTCAATATCTCTGATAAACATAGCTTCAAAAATCCTCAAAAAAAGATAAGTAAGCCAAATTCAACAATATATTAAAAGAATCATACATACACCATGATCAAGTAGGATTTACTCCCAGGATGCAAGGATCATTCCCATGCGCAAATCAATCAATATAATATACCACATGAACAAAATGAAAGATAAAAACTATGTGATCATATGGATAAATGCATCTTAAATGCAGAACAAGCATTTGACAAAATGCAGCAATGTTGACATAAACTTGGGCTCATAACTTCTTCCAGACATCAACCGTTTTGAGCAGCCAGATGGTACCCTGATCTTAAGGTTGGGGAAAAAAAATGATGGGCTTTGATGTCTAGGTACCTTGTTACCTGAGAGTCTGTAGAGGACTTTGCGGAAGATTTCACTGTGAAGAAAGGATCTGGATAGGAAAAAAAACAAACAAAAAAGTCTGTTCTTCCTGACATGAGCAGTACCAGAAGGTCTCTTGCTCTAAATCTTGAGCAACTGATACAAAGGAAAGTCAAATTCTCATGTTTATCATTGGAGACATTTACTAAAGAGTCATTTAGTACAATAGTTTGTAGAGTGTGAACTAAATAGATATATACTCTGTCTTTGAAAAGTTGTTCCAGGAAAGATCATTTATTTATTACATTCAAGGAGTATTTATTGAGTGTCTCCTATGCCGGGCACTGTTCTACCAGCTGGGGATATAGTACAGATGAAGGTAAACCCAGATTTCTGATCTCACAGAGCTTACATTTTGGTGGGAGAGAGAACGTAAAGAATGAGTAAACTGTACAGGGTGTGAGAGGGTGCTAAAGAGTAAGAGGTACAGGGGAAAGGCTGGACTTTGACATAGTGTGGACAGGAAAGATCTGCCTGAGAACTTGGATGACGAGAGCCTACCATCTAAGGCCTCCCTGTAGAGATGACTGGTTCAAGAACGGCACTGAGCTTATCTGGCCCACGAATGTGACAACAGAGAAAGTAAGAACAGCCAGGAATGGAGGGCGGCACATCAGACATTAGCAGTGTGTGTTAGCGTCGGCAAGGGTGTTAGCCAAAGGAGCAAGTGTCGGACAGGCACTTCATTTCGATGGTGTCATAGAGGAAGTGAGGTTGGAGGAGATCCTCGAAGAAGAGAAGGCTAATGTAATCTGACCACACTGACGAGTTTCTCTGGAATAACAATTGTCTCAGGACAAACAAAATGCTCTTTCCATGGAATATATTAGTTGAAAACTTTCAAAAGGCAGCAACTTGGGTGCAGACTCACCAGATCACCCTTTCCCAATGCCCATTCTCGCCGCCACTCTTCCTCCCTCCATGCAGTCCACTCGAGGGCCTTGGGGAGACCAAGCAGAACCTCTCCTAGGCCAGTCCCAGGCTCCCCGGTGACGGAGGTCAGAAGTAAGGGCCAAACACCAGAGCAGCTAAGCCAGAGCATAATCAAAAATGCAAACAACTCGTTATGTCAGTTTCCTCTCAATTTTCATCCTGCCAAGCCGAAAGGGGCCACAAAGATTTCCCCTCTTTTACAACAAAATATGATCTCCATTATAAGCTGGTGCTAGCTAGGTGCCACTCCTGTTTCCTACTGCTGTGAGGCACATATGGCTGTGTGGCCAGGACCCCACAAATCATCCAGTAAGTTCATTTTTATTAGTAGCTTCTGCTTAATTAAGGGATGCACCATGCTCCATCAATCAGCTTCTGTGCATTCGAATCATCCCCAGTCACTCCACTACTAATAGACGTAGTTCTGCTCTAGGAAAAAGAAAAGATCTGGGGCATACTGGCTCCAAAAGCCAGGGGGGTAGCATCTGACAGCTGGACCACTGCTGTAGCAATTCCTTGAAACGTGAGTCTGTGACTATAGAGGCAGGCAGAGGGTGATGCTTTGAGTGTCTTTGCCCTTCAAAGATCTGAATTTTAACTCATTGGACCAGATGCCTGTTAGATATACAGCACGTTAGCATATTTGTATTAGTTCCTCAATTGTGTAGAGTAGAGCGAACTATAGTTTTCATTATTTAGAAAATGTTTTTTAATGCAAGATAGTTGGAATCCCCTGAGGCAAAGAAGATGGACAAGAATGAGCATGATCTACAGTTTTAACACTCTTGCCCCTATGTAGATGCCTTATTCTAGGTAAGGCTCTAAGTCAAAACTATTTTATAGTACCCTTTGTCTGGGTTGGTTTCCAGAAACTTGCCAAGTACATCCATCCTCATTACTCATGGATTCTATATTTGTGAACTCACCTACCTGCTAAAGTGTATTTGCAACCCCCAAATCAATACTCTGGGTCCTCTCACTCTTATGTGTGGACATGCTCGGAGTGGGGGGAAATGGGGGTTGCTCAACACTCCCCTTCCCAGCCGAGGTAGAGCGAGGTGAAGCCCTTGCTCGGTTCAGCTCCCATGCAGAGTTGACAGGTGGACAGAGCTGACTGAAGGGGGTGGTTCAGTGCAAGGAGGTCTGGCTCTGGGGCCAGGTGGCCCAAGGGGGGGCGTTGAATTGCATCTCTGGTACTTATCAGCGGGGCACCTCCATCAAATCACTTAACACTTCAAGACTTGCTTTCCTCTTTTGAAAAATAAAATAGAATCTATCAGAATGAGTTGTTTTTAGGATTTAAGGTTATAAGTTAGGTGCGGTATGTATGTATATGTACATATATCCCCTAGGAGCTTCAGTATTCGCTCATTCAGTGTTCGTGATGATGTTATGGAACACAACTACCATATACGGTGAAAATTGGCTGGAATATCTTCCCCACTGGCGAAAGAGACAGACAAAAGTTTTTTTTTTTTTTTTTAATTTACACAAAAAGAATTGCTTCTCAGTCTTTTGACTAAGATCTTGTGTAACTTACATAAAAAGAAGCCATCTTAGTAGGGAAATACTTATTAATTTTGTAAGAAAACAATACAATTTAAAAATTGGCCAAAAAATATACGAACAGACACTGCCCCAAAGAAGATACAATGATGGCAAGTGAAAATAATAAACCTGACAAGTGAAAAGATGCTTAACCTCATTTGCCATTAGATAAATGCAAATTAAAACCACAATGAGATACTACTGTGTACCTCTTAGAAGTTTTAGAACCGTGAAAAGTGACAATACCAAATGCTGACAAGAGTGGAGATCAACAGGAACTCTGGTCCATTACTACTGGGAATGCAAAATGGTACAGTCAGGCTGGAGGTCTGTTGGGCAGTTTCTTATATAAACATATACTTAACATATGACCCAATGACCCATTCCCAAGTGAATTGAATTTATTTCTGAGTAAGTATATTTTGTCAAGTGAGTGGAAAACATGTTTACACAAAAACTTGCACGTGAATGCTTACTGTAGTTTTAGTTATAGTCACCAAAATCTGAAAATAACCAAGATATCTTTCAACAAGTGAATGGATGGCATGTCCGTGTATTGGAATACTACTCAGCAATAAAAAAGATGAGTTGACTGATCCATGCAACAACATGGAAGAATCTTAGATATATTTTGCTAAGTAAAAGAAGACAGGAAAAAAAAAAGAATGAAAGAAGGCAAAACCCAAATGCTACAAAGTGTGTAATTATTTATATTTTTATGACATTATGGAAAAGGGAAAATCGTAGGGATGGGAACAGATCAGTGGTTGGTTGTTGGAGAGTAGGGGAAGAAGAGAGATTATATATAAAGCAGCCACACAGGGGAATATTAGGGTGATAGAACTCTTATTTAGTCTTTTATACTGTGTTGGTGGATACGTGAGTCTTATGAGTTTGTTAAAACCCACGGAACTGTATGTAACAAAGAGCAAGTTAAAATAAAATGAATCAAAATGTTGGAGATCTTAAGATGGGATGAAGATTGTACCTAATTTTATTATAGGTGTATAATAAAAGGGTTGGGGGGAAAAGGTGTCAATATAATTAACTTTAGAAAAATAGTATTTAACTGGGCATTGTAAGGCTAAAGAAAAGAAAACTATGAATAAACAAGGTACTCTGGTTGGTAATTTTTTTTTTCTCATAGGGGTATGCATTATCAATTCTGGAATAAATCTACATGTATACTCGAGCTGAAAAAATAAGCAAACAAATCAGAGATCATGGGAGCCAGCTTTCTTCATGTTAGAGAAACGAGTTACAAATAAGCAGGCATAAGTGGACCAAGGTTAGAATTATGCCTGTTCGCTGGCTTGGAGTTGGAAATACAAGTATGATTTACATTAACATATATGCAAATAGATAAATACAGAAATAGAGAGGTGTGTTTATACATGGATCGTTCTAGCCCTGTATCTTGAAACAGCCTAGAAGCAGCAAAACTTTGTGAGCCATGAGCACTCCCAGTATCCAGATCTTGTTTTTAAACATCATTTTCAAACAATAGGAACCAGGTATCCTTGGAGAAATAGCTGATTCTAGGCTTTAGCCGAAGAAACACAGGATAGTTCTAGAGCATCTTGTAGAATTGTAGTGCTGTAGTGACACAAGTAAGGGAGTGCTGGGAAAAAAAGGGGCAAGGGGGAGACTATGCCAAAAAGAATATAGGAACCAACCTGAAACAATCCCTAAGGTGCCAAAGCTAGTATGATTGGAGGAACAAAGTAATAATGATAGTATTGGACTGTAACCCAAAGAATAATACATATATATGAGTGTATGCTGATATAAATATGTAAATGGGAAAGAACAAACCGATCTTTGTTATAGAAGAATCTGGAATAATATAGGTTGATATTGCTGCTCCAGGAAACGAAGCTTAACTCCCCACACCTGTGTTGGCTGGACTTAGTGACTCACTTCCTTTTTTTTTAATTATTTTTTTTAATGTTTATTTATTTTGAAGGAGAGAGAGACAGCATGAGCAGGTAGGGGCAGAGAGAGAGGGAAACAGAGAATCCAAAGTGAGCTCCAGGCTCTGAGCTGTCAGCATAGAGCCGACACGGGGCTCGAATTCACAAGCCATAAGATCACGACCTGAGCCAAAGTCTGACACTTAACTAACTGAGCCACCCAGGTGCCCGCTTCCCTTTTTTTAAAATTTACTTATTCATTTTGAGAGAGACAGAGATAGCACGAGTGGCAGAGGGGCAGAGAGAGAGAGGGGGAGAGAGAGTCCCAAGCAGGATCTGCACTGTCAGCATGGAGCCCAATGCAGGACTCGAACCCACGAAGCTGTGAGATGTTGATCTGAGCTGAAACCAAGAGTCAGATTCTTAACCTACTGAGTCACCCAGGCAGCCCAGTGACTCACTTCTAGAGAACAGAATATGGAAAGAAAAAAATAGTAACTGGAACCTGGCAGATACAACCGTAACCAAATAACCACTATTAACATCACTTGTAATAAATTAGAACTAATGTCATGTACTCCTGGAGACGATGTGTACTTTACCGCTCTGTTATTTTTTTCCCAAAAAACTTGTAAGCCCATTTTGAAGTAACATCGAAGGGCACTGTGTAAAGCTTCTGAGCCTCCTGACGTGTGAAGGGTGTGAGAAAGAAAAAAAGACTAAAAAACTATCACAGATGACAGGAGACAACAGAGACACGACACGTTAATGCAGTGTGGCTTCTTGAGTTGGATCTTCGCATACAAAAAGGACATTAGTGGAAAAACTGGTGAAATCCAAATGGTCTGTACCTTAGTGGTGTTATATCAGTGTTAATTCCTTCGTTTTGGCAAGTGATGTGCAATCATGTAAAGATGTTACATTAGAGAAAGCTGTGTGATGCGGGAACTTTCTGCACTATCTTGGTGACTATTGGCTAAATCTAAAATGTGTTCCAAAATGAAGAGTTAAAACTAATAAGTACATGGGGCGCCTGGGTGGCTCAGTCAGTTGGGCGACTGACTTCAGCTCAGGTCATGATCTCACGGTCTGTGGGTTTAAGCCCCGTGTCAGGCTCTGTGCTGACATCTCAGAGTCTGGAGCCTGCGTCGGATTCTGGGTCTCCTTCTCTCTCTTCTCCTCCCCACCTTATGTTCTCTGTGTCTATCAGAAATAGATAAACATTAAAAAAAATTTTTTAAAGAAAATTATTCCTTTTAAAAAACTAATAAATACATATGTAATTGCATAAATAAACAAATTATATAAAATGTTATTACAAATAACTCATTTTTTCTAGGGCACCTGGTTGACTCAGTAGGTTAGGCATCTGACTTCAGCTCAGGTCATGATCTCATGTTCGGTGAGTTCAAGCCCTGCATCGGGCACTGTGCTGACAGCTTGGAGCTTGGATCCTGCTTCGGATTCTGCCTCCCTCTGTTTCTGCCCCTCCCCTGCTCACGCTCTGTCTCTCTGGCTCTTAAAAATAAATAAACATAAACAATTTTTTAAATAAATAAACAAATAAATAATTCATTTTTTCAAACACAACAGAGAAATGGTATTGTAATGCCGGGGTGGGGGGGGTTAGGAGAGAGAGGAAATCATCAACAGTGTTCCCCCAAATCTACAAATTCTGTTGAGTGTCCACTTACTTTTTTTCCACTTTAGAGTTTATAGAGGAAGGAGAGGAGGAAATGTAAAGGAAGATGAGGGATAGAGGAGAACAGGAAGAAATGACAAACGAGAACGTAAATGTAATTAAAAACTTTCAGAACTGTACAAGCCACAGGTAATTCTTTGCAATCGCTCAAGTGTCACTATGGCTCAGAAAAATAGAAATAATGAAGGCCAGCAAAACCAAGCGTGGTTCAGAAGCTGTCTGGAAACTCACACTGGAACTCCAAATTCAGCAATCCTGCTTTGACTCTTTTCTGACCTGCCTCCCGTGTTCTGCTTATTCACAGAATGATTACTGTGCTCATCTCCTGGAGTAGGAGATCCTTTAGGTCCAAATGGCTGTTTTTCATTGCTTTTGTTTTGCTACTATTTAATTACAAACCATAATGTTTAGATCTCTTCAGGGCAGAACAATTCAGTGAGAATACCATTTGTAGAAACAGCAAAAAAGTGTGATGGAAAACCTGCAAAACATGACAAAGTTACGTCTGGGGTTAAATTTTGGCTTGGATACATTTGGCACAGGCTCCAATGACAACATGGCCACTCAAGTCTGATCTTCATCCATCCTGAGTGGCGCTAAGCCCTCTTCAAGGAGTAGCTGCACTGAAAGGCTGTTAGGAAAACTGTTCTGTGGGGTCCAACACGCAGTTCACTTGAGAGGAAAATCACGTTCTCTTTCGGTCCTGGAGCAGTGACAAGGGGCACATTAACCCCTGTATTCTTTCAATAATGAGAAAAGTAAACCTAAGTAATACTTTCCAATGAATGAGGCAATATCGTCAAAACTACACAGGTCAACATTTCTCCCTGATGCGTTTTCACATTTTTTTTACCCCCTCCACACTTTATTACTATGATAGTTATTAAAGGTCTCGTGCACTATGTGGGAAGTGTGAAAAATGGCATTCAAACACCGAGCGTGTATTTTTACAATGTAAATAAAAGCGCGCTATGTTATTTTATGTACATTGTTATATACATTCATTATTACAATAAATATACAAAGGCAGTTTAATGCCAGCAGGGCGTAATCTCAGGCCATTTGCCCTCATTTATCCTTTGAGAGATTTTCTCCCTCAGGGACTGTGTTAAGGAGTTTTGTGACTTTTGGGGGAGATTATATAGGTGGCATGATGTAGCCTGAAGCTTCTCTACTTGCCATTCTGCGAATTGAGTTGGATTATGTCATTTCCTCTGATGCCCTGTAATGCAGCCTTAAGAAGAATGACCCTGCGATGTGGCTCTGCTGAAAATAGCTTTTGCGGTGCCAGAAAAAGATGATTCATACTTGGCATAGGAGCCATTTCTGGAAACTGCCAGAACAAAGGACAGAGGTAATTCACTAAGGGGCTCTATCATCATCTAACTCAATTTGGATGGTACATTTAATGATGGTACATCACTAAATACAGACATTTCAATGGATATATTTACACATATACATATGTACATATATCATGTAGCCATCTGTTTTGTGTGTGTATATTTATACTCAGATGTGATTATACATATACAAATGTATGTATTTACTTAAGGGTGGAGGTATGCCAAGCTGTAGGCTACTGTTCTTGATCATTTCTTAATTTTCATCATGTGGTCTGAGATCATTTGAACAACCACCACCTGAAAATGAGAGCTTGGTTCCAATTGTAACCCTTCCACTGTTTACATTCTTGTTCTCAGAAATTATTAAAATCACACGGGGGGGGCGGGAGGAAGAGACATAGATGGTCATCTTTTCCACTTCTACAGTCTGCCACCAAATCTCAATAAGCTTCTGGCCACGTGACTTACCAATACTTCTGCTGGCAGGGCTTTTCCAGCACTTCTCGGAGAAGACTGTAACCCTGGAGCCTGTAGGGAACTTCTCTCCACGTTCCTAGAGAATGTCTTCTTTGCAGTGTCTTGTGTACCTCACTGACTACCCAGTTATCATATTCCTCCTTGGCGATGTGTCGAACTGCACATTTATTTTTCTGAATCTTTTCTCAAAAATCAATTCTCTGAGTCCCTTAATCATTTATATTGATCTCCGTTGAATTTTCTCTAATATGATGGCACCTATCTGCTCCAGAACTGCTTTCCTCATCTTTACCATTCACCATGCAACTCTGACTGGGTACCACATAGTACAGAGCAAGGAGGGTACCAGCTGGTGTTTATCTCACCCAACATCCACTTCCCACCATTTTGTGAACCTCAAAAATATATACAAATGTAACCTAACAACTTGCTGTTGGACCATATATGGTGCCTCTTGGTGGTTTTTTTTCTAAATCAGATTCTTCTACGAACATGGTTTCCCATTACTAAGTAGTTGGTGAATTTCCAAGCTCACAACTCTCTGAATGTCTAAAGCCCATGTACTATTCCATCCATAATTCTACTTCCCATCCCTTTACTGAACGGCACTGCACATCAGCTGAAATTTTTTAAACCGCATTAGAAGGGGAATAAAATACAGACTTATTTTCAATGAAAACTTTCCTGTTTTGCAAAGATGAGAGGCTAAGCTGTACATGCAGAGAATTCATCTGGTGAGTAGCAAAGAATACCTGGGAAGTAACACAAGAATCCCAGATTCATTGTTAGGTCACTGTGTTCAGGATCTGGGGAAGGGGCAGCTTAAATTATCAGCAACACCAAGGGGGTGGGATTGACGATAGTCCTTACACGATGATAAGTGCTACCATTTTGTGTTTACACGTGCCAGCTGCTCTTCTAAGATTTTTTTCACACATCTCATTTAAGCTTAAGGCAAACATTTGTGGGAGACACAATTATTATGGCCATTTATATAGATAAAGAAACGAAGGCAGAGAAACACTAAAAACGTGCGGAAGGTCAGTGTGGTTAGCTACTAAATGGGCAGAGAGTGGAATTCAAACCCAGGCAGTCTGCGGAAGGGTCTGCAGATCCAGCCACTTTGTAGCATCACGAATAAGCCCCCTGCTGAAAAGTGTAAGTAGATCCAGGTTGGCGATGTAAATGTGAGCTATCCTGCCTTGGTTATCAAAAACTCTTGTGAGAAACTTTCTTTGAGAGTCAAGTTGCCAACAGTGTCATGTTCACGAAGGATTGTTCAGGGAAGTAGACAGTTGTGACTATAAAAGTCTGCCAGTTGGGGCGCCTGGGTGTCTCAGTCTGTTACGTGTCTGACTTTGGCTCAGGTCATGATTGTATGGTTCGTGAGTTCGAGCCCCTCATGGGGCCCTCTGCCGTCAGCACAGAGCCTGTGTCAGATCCTGTCCCCTCTCTCTCTCTCTGCCCCTCCCCTGCTGTCTCTCTCAAAAATAAACATTAAAAAAAAAAAAACAACAACAAAACTCTGCCAATTACATGTGGTGTGTGCTTTTAAAGGTTTTCTTTGATTCACATTTTTATTAGAAAACAAGAGCAGTCAAAATTTAGTACCTTATTGAGGCCTCTTTAAAAATTCTTTGCGTGGATATTGACAAATGGACTCTCATTCAAAGGGATATTCTTGAAATGACCCTCGGTTGTGAAATCATTCTCTGTGACTTTGCTTCGCATGTGTGCATCCCGGTTCTTCACCCATTGTTTGTAGAAATCGGCCAAGAAGGAAGGACAGAAGTTTATCTGGAAAGGATTAATTCAGAAGGAAAGGCACTTGATCACTGGTTCTTCTCAACCTACAGTGGCCCTTTGGCCTTCGTTGGGAACCCGAGAGCAGAGAGCCTCTATCCCCAGATTCAGCTGAGCTAAAATCAAATCCATATTCATCAAATCTCTCCATTTGGATCACTTATTATGTTAAAATGAAAAGCAGTATTTCAAGGAGATTCAATTTATGTTCCAAGGGACATAAGAACCATTCTTAAAATATGAACGATTCTTGCAATGAATTATTAGTGGCAACCTCTGGTCAAGTCTCTTAGAACTGTTCCAAGGAACTAAAGATGAATTTCCCATTTCTCATTCCCAGAGTTTAGAGGCCTACAAGAATTTTTTTTTTTTTAATCTATGACTTACTGCCTGTTACTAAGTGATTCTGGCTGTGTCAATAAATTTGTTCACAGCTCTAATTGTGTTAATGAATTGAGCATAATTAAACTTACAACATGTCATGAGTTTCTTCTGGCAGAACTCAGTAGATTTTTCAAAAAAAAAAAAAATCTCTGTGAGAAAACAAATAAATGAACCGCACCACTCTGCCATCATCATACCGTAACCTTGGAGAAAAGATTGAAATAAGGGATTCCAAAGTGGACTTTTTAAAGAATTTTTCCTCTTCAAAGTTTTATTCAATTTGCAAAGAGCGTGACCTCTCCTTTGATTAAATTCACCAGGTTGCAAGCTCCTTTAGGACAGAAAGTATATATTATTTTATCTTTCTCCCCAGTACGTCATAGAAGACATATTACATAAAAACGTATGGGGAGTTGGGGTGCCTGGGTGGCTCCGTCGGTTGAGTGTCCGACTTCGGCTCAGGTCATGATCTCTCGGTCTGTGGGTTCGAGCCCCGCGTCAGGCTCTGTGCTGACGGCTCGGAGCCTGGAGCCTGATTCGGATTCTGTGTCTCCCTCTCTCTCTCTCTCTCTGTCCCTCCCCCACTCATGCTCTGTCTCTCTCTCTCTGTCAAAAATAAATAAGCATTAAAATTTTTTTTTAAAAAATGTATGGGGAGTGAATATGGTCAGGTGAACACAGTCACTCTGGATAGTTCTGTTTGGGGCCTCACGGAGGGGAAGGGAACCTACCATTTATTTGGTCATCTACGGGCTGGTGACCAGGCTCGGAGGTCTCATACAAAATTATATTTAATCCTCACAAAACCCACCGGGGGGATACAATTATTCTCACTTTATATGTGAGGAAGTTGAAGATCCAAGAGGTCGAGTAATCTGAGCTCAGACTTAAGAAAAGTGTGAAGTTTGGGACCGAATCCTTATGTGTCTGACCCCAGCACTTCTGCTCCTTCATGGCCCCACGCTGTCCTTAGGCAGTATGTGTGGGGCAGGCAAGCTTGTCGGGTGACGGGTTGACCAAAATGCACTATGGAGGTTATCAAGTTCCTTGCTTACCTTCGTGTGAGTGATTTGCTCTTTCCTAAATCATTCTTTAAGAAATACGATTAGTTGGCAGTTACGAAGTATTTGCGATGTTTCTCAGGACATTCAGTTTGCACGTCGCCTTCAAGGTCAAGGGTCAGGATTTAATACTTTCTGTCTGCTGCGGTTCAAGGCCTGGGTCTCCACACTGAGTGTTTCATACATGCTTATTGTGGACAAATGTTTCATTTGAATTATTCTTTATGAGATGCCCCTCCCAAAAGTGCACCGTTTTTAACTTACAAGACCTTAGAACTTCTTCAACAAATAAGGGAAAAGAAGTCAAGTCCTAGAGAATATTTATGACTTATGGATAAGATAAAGGGGAAAATTCCCCAAACCTCTGGTTTAGTCATGACGTTTATATTCACTTTAATTTTGCAAGAAACATTCACAAAAAAAATTCATGATGTTATGAGAGTTTTAGACATTTTCCTAAGGGTGAAAAGTTTCAGAGACAGGGAGAAGAGAAGAAGAAGAAAAGAAGCAAAAGACCCAGAGAAATTATAATAATCTTGATGTTTATATGCAATTTATAAATTTCCACCAAGGCACTATCTTATTCCAGACTAGTAAGAGAAGCCCCATGAGGAGGGCAGGGCGGTTACCATTATCCCCATTTCACAGATGCAGAAATAGAACAATTTAATGTTATACTTAAAAAGCATGAGGAGCACCTGGGTGGCTCAGTTGGTTAAGCATTCAACTCTTGATTTCAGCTCAGGTCATGATCTCCAGGTTCGTGAGTTTGAGCCCCACCTCTCGCTCTGTGCTGACAGCGTGGAGCCTGCTTGCGATTCTCTCTCTCTCTTTCCTCTCTCTATGCCCCTCCCTCCCACCCCCCCTCTGTCTCAGAATAAATAAGTAAACATTAAAAAAAAAAAAAAAGCACAATCCAAGATAGGCTGGGTTTATTCACTCCTCTCGATGGCTGTCATGCTCTAGAAAGTGAGTTTGCCGTGGCTCATCTGCTGAGAAAGTGTTTTGAGTTCCAGGTGGGCCAGGACCACAAGGAGTGAAAGTGTGAGGCAGAAAATGGGTCCGAGTTCCTCCAGCAGACCCACCTGCAGAAAGGTTGGGCAGGTTGGAAAGAGCTTGGGGATGCCTATGCATCGGGAGAAGCTAAAAGAACAAAATTGTAAAACGCATAATCGAGGGTAGATCAGCTTAATTTGTCAAAGGAGCCAAGAGAAATGATACAAATTAGACAAGTAATCAATAGCTTTCAGATATGCCAGTGAATACTGCTGAACCCAAATCTCTAGCATTTTTAATTGTCTCAGAAGGTTTCCTTTTACATAAATGCAAGCCATACTTTTCACCACTGTTTCAAAACAAAGTATTGCATTTGGAAGGTCTGTAACACCATTGCCTCTTCATTGATTTTTCAGGCATACCCTTTTATATAAAGTACAGTCAATTCTCATTATCTGTGGATTCTGTATTTGAGAATTTACTCACTTGTTAAAATTTAGCTGTGCTTCTTGCGGTGCTTCTGTGATCATCTGAGGACATGTGCAGAGTGGTAAAGAAATTTGAGACATCTGAGTTTGGACAAAGTGACACTCTGCTTTCCTGCTTCAGCTTCGATACACTAGAAACAAGCATTCTTTTCATGATCTATTTAATGACCCCTTCCACAATTTTGTGCTTTTGTGGGCGATTTTGCTAAGTGGATCCCAAGTATAATGCTGTACTGCTGTCTAGTTTTCCTGAGTATGAGAAGGCTGTGATGTGCCTTATAGGAAAAGTACATGTGTTAGATCAGCTCCATTGAGAAATGAATTATATAGTGCTATTGGCCATGAGTTCAATGTTAATGAATCAACAATATTAAATAAGGTGTCTTTAAACAGAACACACATAAAACAAGGCTAGTGTTGAGAAGCTGATGAAAATGTTGTGACCAGGGTCCTGCAGGAAGCTCACTCTCTATTTCCCCTCAAAGGGAAGGCTCTAATTTGCTACTTCAGCGTTCTCACCCACTTTATAGAATCCAACTTCTGCAAATAATGAGAATCAACTGTGTGTTTTAAGGGTTAGTCCAATGAGGGTCTAGCTGGTGACTGTTGACCATGATGAACGGCAGTGACATACCATAATAGGCTCTCAATAAATGTTCTAGTGAGCAAATAAAGGAAGCCAAAGGGTTTGCACCATGTAGCTCGGTAAAGACGTTAGTAGAACCTATGCCAGCTGGTTACTTACACAAGCTACATGGCTAGCATAGCAAAAAAGGGTCTGAAACTGACTCCCTGAGAAAAAGACTGCAGGAGAAGTACCCATGTGGCACTGCCTCAGCAGCTTAGGACAGACGTGGAGGTTCAGAAACTGCAGGATCCTCAAAAACAAAACAATGAGACATAAAACAAACAAACCAGACCTGTGACTCTCAGAGCAGAAGATTAGCAAGGCACCTCTCACTTCGGCCCGCCCATGAGAGAGGGGGGTTGGACTGCAGCCACCAAATAGGACCTAGCAGTAGCTTCTCGCATCTTGTAGAAGCAGTCCCAGCCCCAACACCAGGCAGATGGCACACCAGTCTTACAGGAAGTGAGTCGTGGTTGGCTGTCACAGACAGAATAATGGCCTCTGAAAGCTGTCCAGCTCCTAACCCTCAGAACCCATGACTATGTTACATAACTCAGCAAAGGGGAATTAAAGTCGCCAGGGGAGGTTGCTAATCAACTAACCTTAAAAGTCAGATAATCCTGGATTATCTGAGTGGGCCCAACGTTATCACAGGTGTCCTTACAAGTGGCAGCCGGGGGAAGAAGAGGCAGTGTCAGAACAGTGTGATGTGAGCGATGAGACCCTACCTTCCACTGCCACTTGGAGAAAGGAAGGGAGTGGTGGCCGAGGGATGAGGGCACCTTAGAAGGTGGAAAAGGGGAAACCGATTCTCCCCTGGAGCCTCCAGAAAGGAATGCAGCCTTATCAACAGCTTGGTTGTAGCCCAGTGAGACCTATTTTGGACTTCCGACGTGGAGAACCATGAAATAATGAGTATGGGTTGTATGAAGCCACCAAGTCTGTAGGAATGTGTTACAGCAGTAGTAAGAAATGATTCCTCTCTTTGTGTGATGCTTCTAGCTTTTTCGGATACCTTCATCTGTGTGACCACGCATGATCTTTATAATCGCTGGATAAGACAGACTGTGGGGGGCCCCAAACTCAGAAGCTTGTGGCTACTTAGAAATCTAACTGGATCCAAAGGTAGACCTTATTTGTCTTTGTGAAAGCATTCCTTTAGTTCATACTTAGGAAATACTAGAATCTTCTGGGGTCACACTCAGATCTTTGGGGACCTTTGAGGTCTCTTGCCTAATCTGAGCCATCCTTCCCAGGACAGCCAAATAAGCAGGGGATCGAAGCTTTGCCACAGCAGCTCACTGTTAACTTTGAGCTAGCACCATACCGGTGGAGTTTGATCAGTGTGATAGGCAGAATTTTGGTCCCTATGACCTTCACCCTCTGGTGTTACGTCCGTGAATATGTTGTGTTGTGCAGGAAAAAGAACTTTGAGGTGTAACTGATGTTACTTATCAGGGACCTTAAGATGGGGAGAGTATCCTGGATTATCCTGGTCAGTCCCATGTAGTCACACGGGCCCTTAAAAGCAGGGTTTTGTTTTTGTTTTGCTTTTTTCTATTCTGAGAGCAGAAGATGGAGGGGAACGCATAGAGACTGAGAAGGACATGAATTCCACCAATACCCAATGAGCTTGGAAGAGGAACCGAGCCCCAGATTTTAACTGCAGCCCTGGCAGACATCTTAACTTTTACCCAATGAGACCAGAAGCAAAGAATCCAAATGAGCCAGACTGTGTGCAGATTTCTGATTTATAGACCTGTGACATCATAATGAATATGTGTTGTTTGAAGCCATTAAATTTGTGATCATTTGTTATGACAGAAATAGCAAACTAATACAATAGGAAATGTACCATAAAAGAGACAGAAATAAAGGGACATTATTCAAAAAAGGGATAAAGTTACAATTTGTAACTAAGGGACCAGGAAGGATTCTGTATATGAGATAGGATGAAAGCGGGGTCTCCAAGAGTAGATTTCAAATATAAAATTGGGCAAGTGGGGGTGGGGCACAGAGAAATTTGCAGAGAACAGAGCAGCTGGGGTAAAGGCAGGGAAAGGGGAAGTTCATGATCTATTTGGGGGCCAGAAAATGCTCTAAACAGACACAGAGCCATTTTCTCCTCATCTGCATTCTGGAGGATAATTCTGGTACAGGCTGACCCAAGGATGAGGATCCAGAATGAGAATTCGAACCTGGATTTCAATCCAGTCTCAAGGCCCCCAGCTCAGACTAAAGATCAATTCCAGTTGGGGCTGAATCCCAGATTAACTTCTGTGTGTGTGTGTGAAGGTCCCAGGACTGGTGAGTTAACCCGTACCCTGGGACTATCTCACACATAGCCCACAGTCAGGGGACTCACTGGACCGGATGAGAAGCTGGGGTTGGTGGGCGGTGGGGAGGGGGTTGCGGACAGCAGTGGTGGATGCCAGGACTCTGACTGCCAACCTTTCATCTTAGTAAATAATATTCAGCCCACCCACTCATATCTAACTGTTCCGTTGTCCTGCAAGGGACACTGGGGAATAAAGTTAATAAAATGAGCATGTTCCACTTGTGCAGAATTAGGAGCCTTGGACCCGTTGAGCGAATGGCAATTTGTAAGCCTAAATGAAATGGACAGCTTAGATGATGCAGGTCAATGCTAAGCGGTGGAAATGGTGACTCAGTGGGTGTTTCTGATGCCCAATCATCTGCATTACTGCAGTAGCCATGTCCTGGTCGAGGTGACTAATGACTAACTGATCTTAGTCGACTGATGACGAACTTCCCACACAAGCTTATTTCATCACATGGGAAGACAGTGAGCTCCTAGGGGCAGAGAATGTGCCCCTGAGACTTCTCTGCCACCTCCTTCTTCTAACAGCCACGTAGGTGCTTGATGAATGTTTTCTGATGGTGCCGAGGATATAAATAAGACAATAATGGTTTCGGCTTGGAAGTCACATCCAGCAAATTGTCGGAGGTCCTTCAGTGAGTTCAGTCTTCTAAACCACGTATTTGCCCACCATTCACCTGCCTGCACTCGGGTAACTGACATGTCTCTATAGAACACAAGAACAGATTTTTAAGCATCTTCTCGTTTGTACAAAAGGTAGAATGAAGCGGGAGTCTCAAACAGAAGGTTTTCAAAGTAAAGATCTGGCCAGAGGGGTGGGGAAGGAGAGAAGTTTCCAGCAGAAGCAGCTATAGGGTCCATCGGGAACCAGCAAACGTCCTCAGGGAATGACACCTGCCCCACTAGAAAGGCATTCACTGTTTTCAAGATAAACATTATGTGTTGATATTCTTCTGAGTTTCTCTGGCTTAAACTCCAGAAGGCAGAGTGCAGCCAGCACTGGCGTCAGGAAGACATGAGTTTGAATCCTGGCTCTGCTGTTAACTAACCTGCCTCAACAAGGATACTGTGAGGGTTCAGGGGGAGTATGTGTGCTACAGGCGTGTTCTTCTAACACGCCTGGTGATTGTGCCTCTACGTTCTGTAATTCCTTCTCTGCTGTCTTTGCAAGCCTGGGGGACAACTGGGACAGGCGTCCTATCATGGTAAACAGTGTGGGCTTTTTTTTTTTCTTTTTTTTTTGCTCCTTAGGGGAGGAGGTTACAGCAGGGAAAATTCTGCCAAGTGGCCAGCAGCCTGAAAATGTGCCCAATTTGTGGACATTATTTCACTTGTGTCTACTCCAAGGGAAGTTTCTTTCTCTGCAAATGAGAGCCGGTCTGTCACCTTCGCTCAGGCATCCTGTGCTCACCGTCATGTCCGTCACACATATGGCGCCTGGCAGGGTGCACCTTCACTCCAAGGCCCTTTCTGGAGAGCATCTGCTGACCCTGCCAGCCTGATGCCTTCCGACCTCAGCATCACCTTTTCCCAGGTTTCTTGCTGAATCAACCAATTAGCTCGAATCATCTCTGACTGTTTTGAACTATGTCTTGTTAAAACATGGGTGGATGGGGACCTGGTGAAGTCCAAAAGTCACTCCAAGAGAACCAAGCCTCCTAACACAGCCCTGATGTGAGACTCTCTCTCTTCCACTTAATGTACTTAGAGGTCTTGGCGCTCAGTCGCCAATTTGACCTCTGGCAGAATCTTGGTAGGGATTTTGGGCAACGTCTTCATGAAGCGTTTCTCGTGACGTTTCCTCGAGGATCTTTCCACAGCCTAAAACCTCAATTGCGTCGTGTTTTGAAAAAAATAAATTAATAACTGACTCTGAGCTCAAGTAATCAATGCTACATCACAGATGGTCTTTTCTTTAACAGCCACACCTCAGCTCCTAGTATTCCTGTGATAGCCCCCATATCCGTGCCTCAACAGTCCAATAATCACACTAAAGTTTCAATAGCTCTGTGCCCAGTTGCCAGTAGGACTGAACTCTCTCTGAGACAATAGAGTTCTTTGCACTTTCCCAGGGAATGTTGCCCTCGGGGTACCCTGCACTTTTGCAAGCCAAGTGGAGGCGAGAGCAGAGATGTCCTGTCATTCTTGGAAAATCCATCCAGTGGCCTGGAATTTTGCCTTCTTTGGAGTTGCTGTCTTGCCCTGATTCCAAATACTCATCTTAGTTCCTAAGTTTCTATTGAGGGAGGTGCAAAGGCTAAATGGAAACTTCACATTCAGGAAGCCAATAAATTCATGCTTCGTATCATACGCGAAAGACCTTCATAAACTCCAAAACGGCCCGTTGGAGGTTATTTATTTTTTATAAGGGAAATATTTCCATTAATAGATTACCTTTCGCTACCCCCCGATGTTCATTCTTCCATTTGAGAGCTATTTGGGTTTGTTACACACGGGAAGTATACACAGGATGTGCCAAGCCAACCTATCGGTCATTCCTCAGGCAAACTCACGAAACTTCAACCAGTGGAACTTCCACGAACACCACACAAACAAAACCTCCATTTTTTAAGGTGACGTCTGCCTTAACGGTTCGCAAATTGCCTTGATACCACAGTGGACATCAGGAAGGGGATGAAGTAAATACATATATGAGATTTCTGTGTATCTATATGTTTAGATGATTTCTTCGGACCGAATGGATTATTTTAGGTTTCCACACTCAGTGTAATTAGTGCATATGGTCCAGCTGTGAAGAAATAGCTGAGGACTCCTAACTTATTATTAATTAGGCTCATTAAAATGCAAGTAAGAGAACGTTGCCTAGGTAAACAATACCTTATGTCAAAAAGTCATTACTTGACAAGAGCTGGTTTCCCTAACTGAAGTCATTACTGATATTTTGTGGAGGGTTTTTTTTAAGGCACTGTGGGTGCCAGTTAACTACTTTTGACTGACATCAAGGACAGACGTGCAGAGCTGGAAGGAGCCAGTGGTACAGCGCAGAGATTCTTTTCACATCATTTCAAAATACGTCTGGGGGAGGTTAAAGGTTGACAGCCCAATGACAGGCCTTCTTCAACTGCCGTGGTGTCACAGCAGGAGCGTGTCAGGAAAATTTTCTCGGCCCCTCTGAATTTCTTACATGTTCACATTTCTTTTCCTGTCTCATAAGTGGGGAGGGATTGGCAGCTTTGTGACAAACACCTGGGAAAGTGAAATGTGCATTATCCCTGTTAGGAACCAGGGGGGTAGCGAGGGGAAAAGACACCTGAGCTCAAGCCGGAAGGCTGTCCTGATCCTTTGCCAAATCACAGGGGAGATCAGGTTAGACTAGTCCAGAGGGACATTGAGCAGTGGCCCTATGTCCTATATCTGTGGGCACTTTTCCAAGCGGCGTATATAGGTCAGCTGTGGCCTCTGCTCCCAGGAAACGCGGCTCCACGGCGAGGTGGCTCAGGAATTAGCTCCGCTAACTTGGTGGAAGCCTTCCCAGTACGATGAGTGAGAGACCGCAGGCTACTCGAGATCTGAAAAATGAAGACCGGCTTCCATTCTCAGGTTCTGGGGAGCGTGCAGCTTCAGGGTCAGATGCTACAGTCAGGATCTTTGAAGGTCCCAGGTTATTATTATTCCCCAGGGATAATCTTCTCGCCAGGGTCCTTTGTTTGGAAGCAACAGAAGCAGCAGTCCACATGCCAGCTGACTTCTAGAGTTCTAGAAATGTTTCCCAGTCTTTAAAAGTCCACGCACGTGTCAGTATAAATCACTACAGGGATGCAGGCTCTGGTCTAAATGGATCAAAAGAGGCTATTGACAGATGCTGAAATGAGTGTCTACCTTTAACACCGGGTCAATTGATAAGTGTCTGACCTAGACTTTTGACTGACATGAAGAGCTGTCAAGAAGAAATCGTCTTTTCCAGTGATGACAATGAGGCAGGAGGAGTGGAGAGGGAGGAAAGGCAACCCGGGGAAGGGCCCGACTCCCCAGTGGACACATTTGTGCACCCCCGGCTTGAGGGTTACATTCAGCACCTGTGCTGGATAAAGGATTGGAGGAATCCAGTTAAATCGAAGAGTTCTATGAATGAAACTTGGATGAAATTCGTTTGTCTCGCTCAAATGGGGCATTATCAGTGATATTATTTTTAATTCCTATTTCAAAATGATTGAAAGGAAAACATTAAATTCAAAGCAAAATTTTCCCATGCTGTCATACAGAAAAATTTGCAACTTTGAACATAAATAGGCACTGAATGTTAGAGAGGTCCAGAAGCACCCTAGTCTGTGCTATTCCTATTTTAGCATTTAGGCGTATGACTTCTCCAAGGAGGATGTTGTTAAGCGTATCGTATTTTTGCAATATCGTTCAGTCTGTATCTTAATCCAAATAATATCTGTGAAGTTATTTCCTTTAGGTGACTTCATATGTCCAGAAGTTGTAATTTTATAGTTCAGCTTTTCACTTTTGAGTTGTGATGTCGTGTCCTACAGACAGGAGGAGCCGATCGTTAAATCACGATGCTACCCCAACCCAGACTGTCCTTTGCTTGGTGGCTGTTGCCACTGCTCCAAGGGGATGTCTCTTCCCAGGCAGGCAGGGATCCTCGCCCCTGCTTTATGGATGGCGGAGGAGACTGTGGCTCAGAGGGGTTAAGGAACTGAGCCAAAGGCACAAGCATACTTACTTTTTCATGTAAATAGAATTAAAGAAACTATGAAAAAAAGGAGTGATCTGGGAAAAAAAGTTACCATTTGAAGCTAGTTTTTAAGACTCTACTCATGAAGATTTAAAAAAAAATTTTTTTTGATGTTTATTTACTTTTGAGAGAGAGAGAGAGAGAGGGAGACACTGAGCACGAGGAGGGGAAGAGCAGAGAGAGAGAGGGAGACATAGAATCTGAAGCAGGCTCCAGGCACTGAGCTGTCAGCGCAGAGCCCAACGCGGGGCTCGAACTCACCGACCGTGAGATCATGACCTGAGATGAAGTCAGACACTTAACCAACTGAGCCACCCAGGCGCCCCTCAGGAAGAGTTTGAAAGGCTCCGTCATACTGTGTTTTTCACCTAAAAGACAGGATCAAACAGGGCCGGATGTTTACATGCAATTACAGATGCTTAATTTTGGTGATAATATTGACAAAAAGTAGCGACTTGTAGTGAGGGCGGCTACTCTCAGAATTGTCTCTAGCGATGGACCACATCAGTGGGGTATTTACTTTCCTAATATGACACTACCAGATGATTGACAGTTCCTCACAGATGTTCTGTACATCTTCAGCATGTGGACAGAATGAAAGCATTATATGGAAAAATTATTTTTTTATAATGAAATATTTCCATTAGTAGGTTACCTGCCACTATCCCTCGTGTTTCTACTCCAACCGGAAAGCTTGGACATCTTCCCAGGTATCCCATCCTTCAACCTGCTTATTCGCTATCAACGAATAACCGCTGAAATCTTGGGTTTTCAGGAAATGATTAGGTGCTAGAAATACAAAGATGAGTAGGGTTTTATTCCTAAACTCAAAACCCCTGGAGTCTAGATTGAATTCGAAGACCTGTATAAAACTAACACAATGAAGCTGTGTTGCTGTTATGATAGACTTCTGTGCAAAACTGGACCTGGGCCGTAGGTTACTCAAAAGAGAAAGTCCTATTTGGGACGGCAAGTTGGGAAATACAGTCGAGATGGGTTTTAAAAGTGAATCTGAAAAGATGAAAGATGTTTACAATTGGACAGAGATGAAGTTGAGGGGGGGCGGAAGGGCATACCTAAAGGTACCTTTAGGTGCCTAAAGAGGAAGGGAGGGCCAAGTCCCGTGAGTGAGAAATGGCCTGGTTTGTCTGGACCACTGTAGGCACTGTAGCCTGGCTGTAATGCTAGAGCCTGTGAGGAAGGCTCAAGCAAGTGTTGAAGACGGAGAGGTGGGAGAGCGGACGTTTGTGTCTTTTTGGCCGTCTTGCATTTGTTCACCGTTTTGGTAACCATAGCCCTTGATCTGCATCGGGGGATCCACGTGTGCCCTGTTCTCTCAATCAGTGCGGTTCCAAAGAAACTGCCTTCACCACCAGCTCCGAAGATTACAGGTGCCTCAAGTCTAGAAAAATCAGAGCATTTTCGATAGCCATGTGATTGGCTCAGGGATGGGCACATGCCCCAGCAGAACCAATAAGGTGTCGCAGGACACCAAGAGGCAGGGGTCTGGAGGCTGCGACAGTATGAGGCAGGTGCTGCGGCAGCCTTCTTGCTGCCATGGCAGGAGAACCCAGCTGGCCATCCAGCTGGCCGGAGGAAATGGGAACTGAATGTGGATGGAGAGAAACTAATTCCTGGCGCTATGATTTGAGCCCCAGATCGCATTTCACTTCAGAGAGGTTGTTCTAGTGGCAGTATGGAGCCTGCCAGAAGACAGTCCCAGAAAGAGGAAGACTCGTTAGGATGTCAGTGAGGCCTGGGGCTAGACACGAGGGTTCCAGAGCCTGGTGTCGGCAAGGGATAGTCTATTTGCCCCACCAAGTTTTATCCCCTGAGTGCCTTCTGATCCGGATCCATATCATGCTCTTCACCTGCTCCCCATTTGAAAAGACCAACAGATCAAAGTAAATATAACTAGCGAGACACTCAGATTCTGAGAACCCACGGGGGCAGCTTATGATAAAAATCAAGTCAGAAATGACAGAAGCATAGTTCACCAAGGATTCAGTGTATGTGTGTGTGTGTGTGTGTGTGTGTGAGCATGGGGGTTGGTCACGGGGCAGAGGCATGGAGGAGGGATTCTTTCCAGTTTTCAGTCTATTCCCTCCTTATTTTCAAGCCTTTGGTGGTACGTGCACATTTGGGAACACACAGTGAAATTGTTTGTAAAATTCACCAAAAGGAAAACTTTCAAGACGAGTAATAGAAAAGAATAAAGCTGGCACTGCCCCCAGAGGGCTTTCACACTGTGAGCGGCAGCACAGACCAATCTGGAGACAGACGGGGCTGGGCGGGAGCAGCCTGCTTCTACACAAACAAATGCTCAGCCCTTTGCTCTCTTTTCTAAAATGAATATTCCAGGAAAGAAACGCCCAAGTCACACTATACAGAAGCACAAAGAATAGGCTAGACAAGTGCTGGGCTTGAAGGGGAGAGGGGGTCTTGGGAGCCCTGGGACACCAGGCTAAGGGCAATGAGAAGAACCTGTGTTGGATAGCTCCCATGGCCCCCGCCTTCTGTCCCCCAATATTGACCTCTAGGGACTGCAGCAATGGCCCCAGGGCCCTTTCACGTTTAGTTGGTTTCTCTTAATATAGCGTCTTAGCACAAAGTGAGGGAAGGAGCAGAATGAGACCATCGTGTGAATTTTCCTGGCCCCCCACGAGTGGCTTCTACAAAAGTCACTCATCTCAAGGAGGCCAAGTCTATACAACTCTTCCGATAATCCCTTCCTCCCCTCATCCTTTTGTGCCTAGGGATGCTAACAGTTCTTCTACAAGTGACCCCTGATTCTTGAAGTGTCTCTAGGGCTCCCCACAACCCACCACACTTTTATGATTATTCTCTTTATAAATATTCTTACCGGGACATGCCACCTGTCAGGACTTTGCCTGTACAGGGCTCCAGTGAATACATCTCCTCCCTGTATTCCAAAGAAATCTTTTCTATTTCCACTTGGAAATCAGGTCCATAGTACAGAGTGAGTTCTGGGAGGTAAAAATGTCCAGACACTTCCTTTAATAGTGCAGAAGTCAGCAAAAGCCCACATTTCCCTAACTGCCCCAAAGTGTAATCCCAGACATTTTATTTAGCGCCCACTGGGACGTTACATATTTTATCTAATATAATTCTTACAACACTATTCTCAGGTAGGTATTATTTTCATCCCATTTTATGGATGCAGATACTGAGTCTAAGGTGAGTAACTTGCATGAAGTTGCAAGTTAATGGCAGAAATTGAAAAGTGGCCAGGGACCATGGACCTGAGGTTCCAGGGTAAACTTGGCAGTCTGTGAGAATCGCAGAGTCTGGCTTGACTTACAGGGCACTCTCGAGACATCTCTCACTTTTGGTTTTCCAAAATATAAACAGCTTTAACATGTTCTCTTCCACGTGAAATGGCAAGTCCATGTGGAAATCAAGACTTGCACCTCCACCTGGTTGTCTTAGGGTGTCTCCAGCTCCACGTGACCCGGATGACGCTCTGTCCGTCGCCTCCACTGCTCTTCCTGCAACCATTTCCTCCCAGGAAACGACAGCTCTGCTCTTCCAGTCCTTTCTGGACTGGAATATGTGACCTTATTTGGAAACAGGGTCTTTGAAGGTGTATAGTGAAGGGGCAGAGATGAGTCATAGAGCATCAGGCGTGTCCCTAAATCCAATGACCGGTGACCTCATGATGAGAGGAGAGCAACACGCAGCCAGAGAAGACGATGTGAAGATGGAAGCTGAGACTGGAGCGATGTCGCCGATGTCTGCCCAATGCCCCCCAACACGCCGGGCGCTCTACAAAACTGGCTGCCGTGGCCTCTTTGATTTCATCGCCTCCTACGTTCCCCTTTCTCTCTCTGGTCTAGCCTCACTGGCCTCTGCGCCTCCTCTAACATGTCGGGCCTGGTCCTGCTTCCCGCCTCTCGTACTGGCTGCTTCCTTTGCCTGGGCCACGCTACCTTCTGATGTCCCCATAGCTCACTCACTCCCTCTGCGCTTTGCTCGAAGTTGACTTCTCAAATATTTTAGAAAACACCCCCCCCAACACACACACACACACACACACACACATACACATCACACTTCCTTTCTCTCTTTCTCCGCTCACTTCCTGGTAGCAATCATCGTTTTCCAACATACTATGAAATTAATCACTTGTTGTGCATGATGACTCTTGTCTGGCCCCTCCCCTGTGCCCTGGGATGTGAGCACTGTTAGTGTGGAAACCCTTCTCTTGTCCATTGATATATTTCAGGCACCTGGGAGGGTGCCCAGAACATAGAAGGCACTCAAAAGTATCTGTTGAATGAATGAATGAACGAATGAATGAATGAAAGAGAAATGGTGGAGGAGGACATTAGAAAGGTATCAGGGGCCAGATTATGTAGAGGCCATTAGATTCTGGGAAGAATTTAAATTTCATCCCAAGTGAGAGGAGGAATAATAGCATCTAACCTAGGCGAAGCATTTCATCCTTTCTCAACCTGCCTGAGGGGTTAATATGGTCCAGTTTTCTCTACCTCTGAACAGGGTCATTAGAAGAACTCTGGAAACTTATTGATAGTATTTCGAAAGATCCTCACACACGAACTTGCTTCAGATTGTATGTACAAATATAACCAAGAGTTAGTGTATTTGCCTCAAGTAGGATAACTCATTAATTAGCTTAAAATAAGGAAATGAGAGGACAAACAGGATACATTCGGAGAACTGGTAACCAAGCCTTCATGACAAAGGAGGAGACCCCTGTTCTCATGGTCATCGGAAGGGTTCAAATGATGGCAGAGAACAAAAAGCAGTTGGATTCCGCACCCCCAGGATTCGGCAGCCCTGCGTGGCTTCCCGGCCTGTGCACGTCAGCAAACACTATCATCTTAAGACAATTCTGTGTGTGGCCATAGAAATGGCCAGTAATTGAGAATTGCCTCACCCTTGGCTGACATCTTTTTCTGTTTGTGCATAAAAGCCTTGTAACTTTATCCCAGAGGGCGGAAATTTACCTTTTAAAGGCCTCATCTGACTTTCTTCTGAGCTTAAAAAAAAACAAAAAGGTACATTTTCCTCTGAGCTGAAAGATCCCCTCTCTAGTAAAATTTGTTATCGTTTTCCCTTCCGTTTCAGTGCTGCGAATTTGTTACCAAAATGCTTCCCTGACCTTCTCCTTCCCTCTCCATCACACGCTGACACATCTAGCCTAAATTGGTGTCTTGCATCACCTCAGGAAACTCATGGCTAATTTCATTATTTGGGAGAGAAAATGCAAACGAAGCCAGACAGCTGGTGCTTTCCTCGCGGCTGAGAGTGATGGAGGGGCGGAGGCCCACCTCATCAGAGGCCCGCACACCCTCCTGTTCAGACAGGCCCTGGCGGGGGCAGAGCACAGAGGCTACAACGCAGCAGGAACAGATGGCTGGGAGGGGAGGAGACGGAGAAGCCCGACTTGCCGGAGAGGCTGGGAAGGTGGCGTGTCAGCTGCCTGGGCACTTGGATGGAGCACACGGGACAGGGACGGGGCGCTCAGGATCCTTCAACACCGCCCCTTCCTTAAGAGCAGAGGGAGCCTGGACGCCACGTCTAAGCGGTTCGCCCGCCGACAGCAGGCGCTGCTCCTCGGCTCTGGTCTCCGTGGTCCAGCCAACATTCCATCTCCTGTGTCTGCACATCCAGCATCTGCTTTTTCCCCGGAAGAGGACACGGACAGAGAGAAACAGAAAGGAAATGAGGGGGAACTTGTTTCTTTCCCCGGAAGGAATCTCAGTCTGCAAACCCAAGCGTGCGAGACGTCTAACTTGGCTTTTCTATAACTGAACATAATTTTGCTTTCTGATCCTATGAAACTATTGCATTCAGCATCCTGCCTTCCTCTAGAGTCCAGCGAAATACAAGGAGACTTAGAAAGTTCCAAGGGAGGGCATAAGCCGGTGTGTCAGCTATCTGAGTTGCTCTCTGCTGAGATACCCTTTGTCCCCTTCAGTCCTTGGGCATCGGTCTACACAGACTGCTACTGAGGGGGGCCTCTGCTGGCTGCTCCGTTGCTTCTTCTTACTTCCGGGTCCTTCCAGGACACACAGCTGTCTGTTTGGAGGGCCAGGGCTGGGCCAGGCTGGGGCAACTCTGTGGGCTGTCTCAGTTCCGTCTCACCTTTTGACACTCAGGTTCAATAGGGCTCATTCTGTTCCTGCCTCTTTTCCCCGAAGACACAAAGCAGAAGGCACGTTCCACTGATACCTACACACTCTTCACTTTTCTGCTAAGTCTTCTTAGAGAATTTTCATCTATTTTGGGCCAGAAATCCCATTCTTACTCATTCTGTATTCTAAGATTTCAGCCAAGACCTGGGCTCAAGGAAAAAGAAAAAAAAAAAAGAATAAGCCCAAAACTGTGGTTAAGAATTCAAAGATGTTTTCTCCATCATACAAAATGGAAGCCCCCCAGCCAAATCTAACTGGGATGGATCTGGGATTCAGGTCTCCTGGAGCTGTTTGCTTAGCTGATGGGATATTTCAAGTTGGGTGAGGCTACCTTCGTTCACCCCACAAATCTCTGGTATTATTAACACTTTCAGAGGCCCCTCAGGCTTCCTGGGAAATGTAAATGACATTTTGGTCTGAGGAGGAGAATGGGATTCCTGTGGCCCAATTTACATCAGGCACCTAAAATCCCGGAAATATTGAATGCTTCTAAGCTGCAGGGACAACACTTTTGGGAAAGGAGGCAGAGGGGAAGGGAGGAAAAGCTTGATGCATAGATTTAATCATGGCCTTCAAATCATCCCACTGATTACAGAAGCCTGGAGAGGGCTTGCTGGGGACCCATAATCATTCCTTTGGATTGCACTGGGCCTTTCACATTTTAGAACATTTTTGCTTTGATTATCTCGGTTCGTACTCACCATACCTCCATAAAATAGGGTTTTTTTTAAAGGCTGGGAACAATGCTAACGTGTTCTGAAATATAAAAGGCCCAGTGCCGGTCCTTAGTGGCTCAGCTGGGTTTCCTGAGTCTCCTCATCCTGGGCTGGGTTCTCCAGTCTCCTGCCTCCAGCCACACCAGGAACCCAGCAAACTTCTTCCTCTTCCCATTAGATGAGTTTGTACCTCATTGCATCGGCATGATCTTACCTCACCCAATAAATAGCCACGTGGGAAAGTCCTTCCTGGTTCCTGGTCCCTGGTCCACAGGACACAAATGGGGCTGTCTCTGTGTTAAAGCCTAAAATGACCTTGGTTCTTCCCATCTACTAAATATGCTCTCAGTGAGTCTGTCCTGACACTGACCTGGCCTGACCAACACCACTCTGTCTTTAATAGAAACGATGTACAAATTAGGTACAAATTTTGTAGAAACGATTACAAATCATCCCACTTTTTAAATCCTCTTTGAGCACACATAAAGTATACACCTTGCTGACCTCTCTGTATGTATAGTGCCGTTTCTCCGAAATTATCCCCATCAAAAAAAAATAAAATGAGAGGTTTTTGATCTCTATTACTCCTGATAATATTCGGGTGGAAGGAAAGACTGAGGCCCATCGGATGTTTTGGCTCGAAGTCACGAGGCACAGACAAAAAGCTAAAGCTTTCATAGTCCATTATCCTAGTTTATATACCTTTTCTTTTGCCTTTAAATACCTTTCCCTTTTCTACACGTCTTTTTGCCCTGCAGGCCACCTGAGCCCTCGCGTCATCGTTGTCCGCTCTTTGCAGGGGAGGCCGGTGAGGCTCTGAAAGGTGAGGTCGCTGGGCCCCGCGCTGCTGGGCCTCCTCAGGGCCCCCCTTGTGAGCCCCACTCAGTGTCTGCGCGCCTCCCTGGCAGGAAAACAGCTGCGGTGAGGTTCTGCACATGCTGTAATAGCATTTGTTAACCACTGCCACATGATTTTTAAAGTAAATGTCACCCTGCATTGTAACTGCGAGCTAACAATGTGTTAGCGGGTCCTCGTCGCTCTCCTGTTGCTCGTTCTGCCAGCGCTGAAGTTGCAGAGATGTCGCCCCACCAACCGCTGGGCAGCTGGGCCATTTACTCTTCGGGTGCCCCTGCCGCCTCCCTGGGTGCTTTCTGAAGCTTAGTTACTGCCGTGCTTTCTCTCCTGCTGCTGTCCCGGGGAGAAGGCGGCAGCTGGTTGAAGGACTGGTCCAATCTGCACGCTCAAGCCACGGTCGTGAAAAGGTGACCCCGCTCAGGAGTCCCCCTGCCCGCTTTGTCTGCTGCTGTCCCCACGGGCAGGGCCCCAAACGGAGGCTGAACGCGCTCTGCACTTGCCTGGTCTGAGGCCGTCAGGAACTGTGTCCCCAGTTCCTAAGTGGCACTCCCAACCCCCAGGACCTCAGGACGTGGCCTTGGTTGGAAATAGGGTCATTACAGACGTAAATGGCAAAGACGATTTCCCACTGGAGTAGAGGGGACCCTTCATCCAAGAGGACCGTTGTGCTCAGAATTGTCCTTAGAAAATGAGGAACTGCGGACACAGAAACAGTAGCACAGGGCAAATGCCACATAAACAATGACATTATGCTGCCACCAGCTGAGGGTCCACCAGAGCTGGGAGAGGGGCCTAGAACGGATCCTTCCCTGGAGGCTTCAGAAGGAGCATAGCCCTGCTGACGCAGGGCTCTCTCACACACCTCGCGTCCAGAACTGTGAGACAAAAGTGTCTGCTGTTTGAGCATCCCACTTTGTGGCATTCTGTTATGGCAGCTCTAAACAAGACAGATGCGGGACGCCTGGGGGTGCTCAGCTGGTTTAAGTGTCCGGCCTCAGCTCGGGTCATGACCTCAGGGTTCTGAGTTCGAGCCCCGGGCCGGGCTCTGTGCTGACACCTCAGAGCCTGGAGCCTGCTTCAGGATTCTATGTCTCCCTCTCTCTGGGACCCTCCCCCTCTCGCACTCTGTCTCTCTCTCTCAAACATAAATAAAAATGAAAACATAAAATAAAACGACAGAGGCTAGGGTCTGATCCACTTTCTTCGTTCCATCCACCCAAAGGAGCTTCTGAAAGTGCCCCAAGAAGCCAGAGAACTCGTGGTGCGCTGGGATCCAGCGATGACTTCACAGGCGAGCTCTCTGCTGTCTTAGCCAGTGCCCAGTGCTGGAGACTCCTGCACGACAGAAAGTCCCCAGGTGGGGCTCTGCGGAGAAGGTCGCACAGCTGGAGGAGCACAGTTGTAGGCAAATTACATCTACCCTGGCCTGTGAAGGATACCATGACCACGTCTTCTGAATCCTGGAGCCCCCTGCACACTTAAATGCATTATGCATCATTATATATGACAATATTGTTACATATACTATATAGTATATGTAATTACTATAGTTATATAGTAAAATAGTAATATAACACACACACACACATACGCACACAAATAAAGCTGCACCCTGTGTCCAGCCCAAAGTAACATAGACTTCCAGTTAGAAGCGTGCAGGAGTGATATTATTGGTGCATTATTGTACAAGGTCCATTCATAATAATAACAACGATCACAATGACATCAGTAACCAGCACCACCAGCACCACTGACTCAGCACTGAGCGTTCATTGAGCATTAACTACATGCCAAGCCCATGCTTTATCTTGCTTCCTTGCTAAATGACCTTGACCAACTCATTTAACTTCTTTGTGCTTTAGTTTTCTAATCTGTAAAATGGAATAACAATACAAAACCTTTAAAAGTGTTACCTATTATTATTACTCTTATAATTAATATGATAGATGAGGTAAGTATGATGTTCCCATTTCAAGATTTTTTTTTTTTTAATTTTGAGAAACAGCGCAAGTGGGGAAGGGGCAGAGAGAGCGGGAAAGAGAGGGAGAATCCCAAGCAGGCTCTGTGCTGTCAGCACAGAGCCCGATGTGGGGCTCGAACTCACAAACTGTGGGTTCATGACCTGAGCTGAAACAAGAGTCAGATGCTTAACCGACTGAGCCACCCAAGCACCCCGTGATGTTCCCATTTTAAAGACGAACAAACTGAGGATAGGGAAGGGGCACACAACTTACCAAAGGTCCTTGTCAAGTGACACCTGTTATCCTATCCAGTGGAGGGACAGTCCCACTGCATGGAAAATAGCAAAGAGTGTAACAATGCCTGTCACCAGGAGCAGTAGGTCCGGGACGTCACCCCACTGCATGATTTACAGAATTCACGGTCACAACTCACACAGGCGCTAGATGGAACAACAATTTAGTCACATAGAGAAGAGACGGGGCAAGGTCAGCTCCAATAGTAAGGATTGGTCCCCCATGGCCCTGGGGTCTCACCCCGTAGCTGACACAGGACAATGGTCTGTACGCACCTGTCTGGTGCTGCAGGCAAAGGACCCGGTTCCCTCCCCACAGTAGAGGTGACCAGATGCTATGCGACATACACAAACATATATGTGACCATGTATGTCCTGTCCTGAGCAGGACAAAGAAGCAGGTTTAGGTTCAGAACGGGGAAAGATACTCCCAAAGAGATATGCCCAGCATAGGCTGTGAGGGCTCTTTATCTCTTTGTGAGGAAATATTCTGGGTCCTGGGCACATTTTTATAGAACTCTACATGGGTCAGAAGACGCACATGACTTCCCTTCCCAGCAGTCATACAACTAGAAGCCAGCAGAGCCAGGATTTGAACTCAGGTCATTTTTCTACTCATTGTATGTTGACGACCTACTGTGTGTGTGACACTGTACTAGGCAGTGTCATGTCTTCAGGACTTTTCAGACGCAGAAATCGAACTCTTTTTCAAAAGCTTACAGCAACGGAGAAAATAAAGGTACCCTCATAAATATAACAAATTCTTTCATTTTAAAATCCATCCTTTAATAACATATTCAACATGCTTCTATTGAGAATCTACTCTTCGCAGGGACCATGCAAGGCATCAGGATACAGTGATGAATAAAACGGCATTCTTACCCACAGAGCTCACCATGGATTACACAGCACTCGGTTGTGTGAGAGGCACCAGCCTGGCCCCAAGGCATACAAACAGAAGAGTTGAAGATCTGAACCTATAACTGTGGTCCTCAGTGGGCACGCAGTGTAAGGAAAGACAGAGAAGGACCGAGCACTTCCAGAACCACATACACCACGGGGAGGACACGCAGGTTACTGCTGGGCTGTAGGGAAAGGGCATCTCGAAATGGGGAGCCAGGAACGGCTTCCCAGTGGAATGATGCCTGAGTCAAATTTGAAGGAAAATAGGTCTTAATCAGATTTTCCCCTTTGGAAAACATTCTTTCTCAGGAGCAGGAGGGGCCCGTTCCAAGTAGATGGGCAGAGCACTGCGCAGTTTCTTGAGGCTGTGTTGACAGCCACGAGGAGTGAGCAGGAGGTGAGGACATAGGCGGACCCCCGAAAGCACGGGGGATGGAGACCGGGGCCGGTCCTGAAAGATCTACGCAGAAGCTATCAGGGCATAGCTCAGATAAAGTGCTGGGCTCAGCTTGGGAACAATCGGCTATGATTCAAGGACAGACTGAATTTGAAAGACACAGGAATAATCTGGATCCATGGAGTGCAGAATGGGCATTCTAAGCGAAGAAGATACTTTGGCAGGGTGGGTGTGGGAAATCACAGGACCCGGGTGGGGGTCATGTTCTGTGAAGCTTTGGAGCCAGACCGTGTACTAACTACACATCGTTACCTGCTGGGCACTATCCAAACTGAGCTAGACATGAGCCTCACAGAGATGCACACGCACATCGGATACAGGGACACGCTATGAGCAGATAACTGGGGTGACTATATGGTTTGTTGTCCTGAGACACTATTGAGAGGAGAAGGATGTGGAATAGAGAAGCATAGCAGGACAGGAGGCATAAGCCAGGACAGCCTGGGCAACGGAATGTAGGGTCAATATTCAAATAACCAAATCGATTGGATTGAATATTTACAGGAGTGAAAGGCAGTGAGTAGGAGTGTTTGAACAGCACATATTGATATAAAATTGACAAGGGTTTTCTGCGGAAACATAGCAGGGAAGATTTAGAGAATCATCGGCTCAATTCTAAACACACACACACACACACACACCCAATCACATATATAGGTAGACGGACAGAGAGGTGTACCCATGCATCACGGCTGCCACAAAACAAAATGCTTGCTTTGTCATATGAGATTTAAGCTCAGGTTTTTTTCTTTCACTTAATGGGAGGCAGCAATGGACAATAGTTAAAGGGTTTAGAAACATGTATACCTTAACTTGCATATGAGTGTCACTATTTAGGACCTTGGCTGGATTGTTTAACTTCTCTGAGTCTCAGTTTCCTTATCTATAAAATGGGGATAATAATATTCACTTTGAAGGATTATTGTGAGGGTTAGTTATATGCATTGCCTGGCATATAGTAAAACCTTCAGTAAATAATATTTTATACAGCCTTTTGAATAGCTTAGATATATATCTATATATTACTGGCTTTCAACATAGCACGTATTACCAAAAACTTAGAAATAAAAGAGGTATATTACATGAAACAAATCATCCACTGAACTCAAATCAGTTTGGCTTATGTAAAAAGGAAGTATTTTAATTTGTGTAATTGAGACAGTTGGGGGTTAAGATTTAACTGTCCTGCTTTACGCAGGACTGTACCCAGAGACTAACTCCTCCTCATCAGCGTTCTGCTCTCTGTCCTTGACCAGCTGTGTCCCTGATGGGGCCACAGTGGCTGTCAGGGGCCTCAGATGTCTACATCACTAAGGAAGCAATCCCAGGGGGGATAGAGCTTGTTCTCAACTAGTTCTCCCTGAAATACTGAAAAGTCTGCGAACAGCCCATCTTTTGCCTTTTGTATTATCCTTGAAGTTGTCTGAAAACTCTGACTGAAATGCCAAGGTCATGCGTCCACCTCCCTGACTGAGGTGAGGATGAAAGTCAGCCTGACCTGAATCTAAGAGAAGAGACTCCTGTAACCAGCAGACGGGACGATTAATGCTGTCTGGCACAAAGCAACCCAGTTTCACTCCATCCTACCACCCAGAGAGATCACTGCTATCGTTTTGGTGCATTTCTTTCCAGATTTCTTTGCCTACGCACATATAAATATATAGGACCTTCTAAAACTGTGTTTGCTACAAAAACAAATCATACTGTGCACTGGTTGGTATTTTTTTCATCACTTACCTGTATATCATGTTTTTTTTTTTTCATGCGAATAAATGTCAGCCTAATAAATCTTTTTAAATGGTTGTATAGTATTCCACTGTGTGACTGCATCATAATTTATTTCTTTCATTCTATTAAGTTCCCTGAATGGGATGGATCGTCTTGGAAAGGACAATAGTGTGATTAGAAATAAGTGGGCTCCCATTTCCTCCTATTTGCAGCCTTGGATGGTGTGTGTGTGTGTGTGTGTGTGTGTGCGCGCGCGCGCGCGCACACACACAAGTGTGGGCATGTAAGTGTGCAAGGGGAAATGCACGGGATGTTTACATGATCCAGAGTCATCCACAAATGCCTAGAGGCTTGAGACAGAAAGGAGGTCAGAATTTGCAGCCCCTCAGTAGGCTTTACAATCCCTTTTAGCAGCCGAGGTTAGGAGCCCTGGTGAGCATTTAAAGCACACGACTTACTCCCAGTCCTCTTCAGAAAGGGATGGGGATCCAGGTCAGATGCTGACTCTCCTGTAAGACAGACATGAGAGCTCACTCTAAGAGCCTACATTTTTTTTTTAATGTTTATTTTTGAGAGAGACAGAGCGTGAGCGGGGGAGGGGCAGAGAGAGGGAGGGAGACATAGAATCTGAAACAGGCTCCAGGCTCTGGGCTGTCAGCACAGAGCCCTAAGGCGCGGCTTGAACTCAGAAACTGTGAGCTCATGACCTGAGCCAAAGTTGGATGCTGAACCCACTGAGCCACCCAGGTGCCTGCCCCTAAGAGCCTACATTGGATGTGACCCAGGATATAGAGGCCACGTGAGCAACGGACATGACTATGGCACTGGAAATGTACATGGTATGCAACAAGCTGGTAAAGAAAGGGCCTGTGTAGGGTTCCCAGAGAACGAGGGTATCCAGAAGGCACGTCCTTTAAAAGAAACGGCAAAAAGCAAAATCTTTACGAAAATACGTAGGTGACGCGGATTTCTTTTTGCGAGGTTCCCTCGCCACGTTTCCCAAAGAGTCGTCGCTGTGGTTTTAAAAATAGAAGGCTGCCGGCTACCGCCCGGGCCTGCCCCGCGGAGGGACCCCCCCC